>NW_015506021.1:468176-477270 GCF_001515645.1 Sinocyclocheilus grahami
CAATTGGTGGCTGACTAAATACTTTTTTGCCCCACTGTATATACATATACTGTATATATACACATATATAAGATGAATGCTCAACATCATAGCTCTGCATAATTTTTCATCCAAGTTTTTGGAGGAAAAATAATTAATTAATTAATCTAATATATATATATAAATATATATCAGTATTATTAACAAAGTATTAGTCGTAGTAATAGTAGTAGTATTTGCCTACAGTCAAAAGACAGCAGATATGGCCAGGAAAGGTGAACATGACACAAAGAATGAATCGCAACTGTACAACTTACAAAGACTTGAAATTGAATAGGAATAGTGACATGGAGCTCACCGACTTTTACGACTGAGTAAACGTAAGTCTCCGCAGGCCGTTGCTGGGGAGCAGATGTTTTATAATGGGCTCTTAAACTGAACGCTTCACGTTTGATTACAGCCAGAGAGAGAGACTCTCGTTTAACTAATGACCGGAACCTCCATTAGGACAGCAGGAAAAAAACAGGTTTTCTCATTTCACTCCAAGCTGGGTAATTGCCCCCCAAAATGACACTGTGTGATTATCTCACTGTCCCATCCTGCCGCCGTGCTGACAGGTCTGTTTCCATCTGACTACGGGTGTCCAAACATATGCTTTAACACACTAGACTGTGACAGGGGTGTACTGCAGGCAAGCCACAAAAATTCAATATTTGCCTTTATTCTCATGCGAAAGCACCACGAGGTATACAATGTATGGAACACGGTGGAATAATTTGTTATGAGGTTTTCCTTTTTTCTGTTTTTTCTCTTCTTTTAAGTTCAATTATTTAAATGTCAAAATGATTCTGGCAGTGATCAAAATATCCTTTATAACTTATTATTAACATTTCAAATGCATCAGTCACAAAATGACAAGCCAGATTTTGTTTTCCACATAGCATTTTATGTATCATATACTGTTTGTTATAATATACAATGGCTTCAAAAATATTAGTTTATTATACAATTTATTAGCATAGATAAACATAGAATAGATATAACATATATTAACATATATTAAATAGCTATGGACATCAGATGATTAGATCACAATCAGATAGCACCCATAAACTTATTTTTATTAAAAGATGCACTGTGATCAGATGAAAGGACATTCATTCAATGAGGTGTGAACACTAATGTGTTTTCATTATCAACTATATAAGTTATTTGTAAAATAGACTCTGCATTACAAATAATCATTATGCATCACTTTGACAGACTTGCCTGCAAATGTTCCATCATGCTTTCCTAAATCCATAAATAATATATTGTAACTCTTGGCATTTTTAATGTGGAATTTATATCACAAGCGCTTCTGTAAAAAGAGCTTCTTTAGTCTTACCAAGTGCCCTGTACTTGGGGACAAAATGTTCAGGTTCTGCTTTTATTCTCTCTCGTTTTTCTCCCCAGGTCCTCACTCGCGTGTCTCTCTCGGGCTGTTTCCATGGGGCCTTTTAAAACTTTTGTTCTTCCTTTTTCTTTGCTTCTAATCCTTATTAGCATCTTTTACTGTGGGAATGTTTTGGGAAACGCAGTAGACCAGACATATTATTTTTATCTGTCAAAATGACGCAAAGCATTTGGAATTATCCCTCAATGTTTATTCAGTAAATGATGGAACATTTTCGATTAACAACCTCAGTAGCAATATAAGTGGCGTTTTCCATTTTGTGCAAATGAGAGTGATCGGATCTCTATACAGCCACATCAGAGAAACATTGGAATGCAAAGTGTAAATGCAACTAATGCCATAGACTATCAAAATATTAACCAGATACAAAACACAAGTTGGCAAGGGAATCGCTGCCATGACTAGAAAGTGTCCTTATTTTCTTCATTTTTCAGTCTTCAATGAATGGGGGTGCATTAATTAGAAAATTCTCTTTATTATTATTATTATTTTTTTTTTTACAAGCAGGAAGCCATATGCTTTAGCAAAATGCACTATGCTGTTTATCTACAGACAGCAATAAGGCAATTTATTTAGTCAAATATCAACATTTATGGGAATATTAATTTAAACAGTTCTGTCGGCGTCAATATATACAAATGTAACACAGCAACACACTGTTAGATTTCAACATCACACACATCAAGGATGTGTTCAAAATCAAGACCTTTCCAGTACTAAAACTACTCAAGTGAATAAGCATTAGAATCATTAATTTGACTTATTTTAACATTATTTTAAGTTTTGTTCAATAACTAAATAAATAACTAATAACTAAGCATTTGTGAGAAGATGTCTCAGTACAGTTACTGCAGGATAAACTGTTATTGCTGTTATTATTATGGCGAACATACATCCCTGGTGGTCTCTTAAAATGGGCCTGTCACAGACTAGCACTGTGACAAGTGACTCTGAAGACAGTGAGTGAGACTGGGAATGTGCATGTGTGCACAAACTATTGTAACAAAACACGTGCTGCTGCTCATGTCACATCAATTATACTTAGATTTGAATTTGCATCTATGTTTGTTGTTTAATTCACGGCAGTTTATTATTGCAACAAGGCCATGTTTTAAATCATACACATTTAATATATATATTTTTTTTCATCTGAATTTATCCTTGGACAATGTGCATGCAGTAATTTGAAACACTGACTCTGAGTTAAAGCATGATCATTCAATCTCGGTACATAACAATAACCCTTAGGAAAAACTAAAAAGAAAAGTTCACACACAAGTGGTCATTTATGCCACAGTAGCGCCAGTCATGTCAAGAACTATGAAACACCAACTAATTCTAAACAGACAGAGGCTGAAGTGAGGAAAGAACAGGAATCATTATGACAGGTGTCTTGCCACATTCATGACAGGGTTAAAATAGGCCTCTGTGACAGGTGCATTAGACAAAGTGTTGGAGAGGACAAAGAGGTCACCCGGTGCAAAGACGGCGATGTTGTGTCATGCCCAGACACGGCGAACACCATTACACTTTCATGTTGTTTGCATTCGCAAATACATCAAATGGCCTGAGACAGTGGTTGGAAATGAAACAGCCTGCAATCTTAAGGGACAGTGAACTTCTGCAGCGGCACAATTTGCCTTAAATGTGCCCTTAAGGTAACTCATGCCTTTTTGAATGCGACTTAATGGAAAATTGTAGCAAATTATTTCCTTCAATCTAGATAAGGAGGTGCCGCTCTGATTCAATCTGAGTGCTGCTAGACTCCACATACGAACAAATGATTACACACAGCATGAGCAGAATGTTAAGACATTCAGCAGGCTTTCTATCCAGATCTGAAGCAATGAGCTTCCTTTAATCAAACTCCCTGAGCAATAAAATACAATTATCTCTCTCTTGATTGGACATAAACATGATGTACATAAATTTCTCTTGAAATGTGCATTTCTGTCCTTTGTAAGTTTATGTTCACCTTTACGTTGACTTCCCCTGCATGGCACATCCTGCAAAAAGATGACATGGCTAAGGAAGGAAATTTCTTTGTTTTTCCATAAAGTTTTCATTTGCAATCGGGGAAAGACAGATACAGTTGGCACGAAATTTCTCATTGTCAAGTCGTTCTATGACTATATAAACAAGATGCTTTAGTGGGCCATTTTGATTAATATTGGATGGAGCGACTGAAATGACATCCCATTTTACTGTTAATGCTACTACCTGATCTGTATGAAACACTTCTGCGGGGTAAAAGGAAAATCTACATTTTCCATTTTTCATGACAAGAAGCTAAGAAGGGTATACACATGAAAATATTCTATGAACCTGCACTGACACAAATGCATGCTGACATATAAATATATTATTACTATTCAGATTTTTTGAAAGTTATATGAGCCAAATATAAATCAATAAACATATATTTTTTTTAACTGATCAAACAAAATATTATCTTTTCTGGTTGCCATATATCAAACTAAGTTTTCCAGGAATAGTAAGACAAATAAATAATTTATGTAGGCTATTGTTTTTTTTTCAATAGAGAATACAAACAATTAGTCTTTTCTAGTCTTTTATGCTCTCAAAATCATCTCAAAAACCCTTTGAGTAAATGGCTGTTCTCACATCAACATCTATCATTTATCAAAAATAAATAAAAAAATACATTCCCCTGCCCATGACAAGAGTATAACATAAACTGTCATATTTGATAAATGAGACTAAATAGTACCAGAAAAGGGGGTTTGGTATTGCATTTCTGTAAATAATGAAAAGAAAATTGCATTTATGCAATCTGTGGTAAACAGAGGACCCTTTGAGACACCATGAGCATGTTACGGTAACAGATGAACGTGAAATACACATAATAGTCTGTGCATGCCTGAAAGGAGCTATTAAAATAGTATTCAATCTAAACACAAACAGTTGAAAAACAGAACATAAAATATCTTTAAATCACAACTTTTTCCTCAAATAGTAAGAACACAGGCACATTTGAAGGCAATGAAAATGATCCATTAACAGAGGATACACATTATTTGAGCATGTAATTTTTTGCTGAATATCTTTGCTGTCTTGAAGAGCTTTTGCACTTACTCCCGCTCCCGCTTTTAAGACAGATTATAACACCATTCTTGATTATCCTGTGCCGAGCACTACCCTATATTTAGACACCCCTCCTTAGCTCTCCTTCCATTGACTTTGCCAGTCCGTATCACATCCAATCACTTGAGAGAAAATGTCACAGTTGGAATAACCCTCCGGAGCATGGAATAACCCAGCAGTTACCAGTGGACTATAATTGTATTTTACTTCAAGTTCAGTATTCATGAGCCACTGCCACATATTCCAAAACAACCCAAAATTTAATGTGAAATATGAAAGAATTTCTTAAGCCTCTTATTTTCAAAATCAAACTTAATAGAAGCTTTCCAACAAGCTTCCAATCAAACAAGAAAGATAACCACAGGAAGGAGTTTGATATAGTTATTCAGTTTCAATATGAAACACTACCTTCGTGCCTAATTTACCCCCCAAAAGGGTGCATATTAATACCTAAAAGCTGCATATATTAGTAATTAAATGGTACACCTTTAAAATGGGCACTGCCCCAGAGACAACTCTGTGCATTTTTTTCTAAGAGTGCATCATTATGGCATGAGGCTTGTGTAAACTGAATTACCAAATAGGTTGTGATAAAAAAAAAAAAAGAATATCGCAAACTGACAGGTATCCCTGCCTTCCTGGCTTTTAGTCTGAGCTCACTTCCTAGGAAGTATTGAAGAGATGTAGCAGTGGGGCAGGGCCCACCCATGATGAGAGTAAGAGTTGTGGAGGAGTTGGCAGTATAAGACAATAAATCTAGCATAATAGTGAAACTTGTCTACCTGGCATGACAGGCTATTCAGGAGGCATTCAGAGTCCAGCGTATAGCAGAGCACAAGCATTTAATCAAAGTCACACCGCCGTAGAGCTGAAAGTGTTCCCTCGGATTAAAACCTAACAGAGAAAGATTTCAGTCCCTCTTGGTGTTTTTCCTTCAGTCTGATTTCAAATTGTTAATATCTGAATATGCTCAGTAGGTAGAATTTTGTCAGATTTGAATGGTGGTTATTTGTCAGTAACATTGTGACATAACTTTTTCAGGATTTTAGACTAAAATGAGAAACGTTTCCTGTGACACGATCACCCTCAAGCCATTCTGTCTGAAACTGACATCGACTATCTGTGTCCAATGTAAAGCTTCGCCAAGACCCCAGTAAAGACAAATCATACCTACACCACATCGGTCACGATGCTGCTGAGAGCCAGTGTTCAGCTTTTGTCATTTAACGATGTTTATTCTCTTCCTTAAAGGAAACAATCATCAGTGAAATCATTCACCATATGTAATGAAATCTGAATTCATAGCAACTGCACTATATTGCATTGATAAAATATCATTAACCTTGTGCCCAAAAACACTACCAACAAATATCCAAATACTTTTGTAAATGTGCTGATTTCGAAAATTTCTTAGAACAACATCTGTTCAGTAATTCTGCGTTTTTCTGCCACCTTGTTTAACAACACTAATAAATAATTACGTAATTACAAAAATAATAATTATTTGGAAATTTTTTTAAATTATAATAAATTTATTTACGTTTTATTCCCTACAACACTTTAACCACTTAGATTTATTTATTATTTATTTATTTTTATTCAGATTTAATTATTTAATTAATAAAATCTCCTTGAATTCATACTGGTCTTACACATAAACAAAAAGCACCATACTGTATATTAGGACTGCATAATTAAATTAACTAAATAATCAAGATTACAGTTGTGGATCCCATTGTGGTTAACCCTAACATGTTTTTGCAATGGTTGAACACTAACCAATCACTGACATATCCCTTGTGCACTGCCATGTACTTTTACTTATTTTTCCCCCTCGGCTGATATGCTTAATTTGCACTGCCTTGCCAAGGCAAGTTGCTGTCAATCATGTTACTATATGATCTAAATTCACTGTGCTTTCATGTTTGATTGAATAATGTTTGAGGAAAGATTTACTTTCAACAAGCCAATTCATGATTTTGGTTTCCCACCAACTGTTGTCAATAAATATATCGTTTCACCAGTGTAATGGTTAAAAAAGCAAAATCTATTTAAACACTTCACCACTGTTCCCTGTGAGTTCCTCAGCATTTGATAATGCATCAGTCGTTCTTTACAGTTTTGCATATTAAAACTTTGCCCAATAATCAATAACTGTGCAGACCATACCTGCAGCACTTACAATAAACACAACGTTACCATCCATTGGTGTGGACACCAAGATAGCTATTAAATGAATGAACAAACTGGTCACATTTACCTACAACAAGGGAATGAATTAGTACAAGGTAGCAACAATTTACCTAAAATGAGGAAACAAATTATTAAAATGTGCCCAGGATAGGGCTGCACGATATATCGAAATAGAATCGAGATTCGACAGAAGCTGCGATTGTCATGCGTATCTTTCAGTGAAGCAGGGTTCTGTGATCAGCAGTAAATCTCCATCCAAAGGCCAGAGGGCGCTCTCGCTCTGAAACTCCAAATACACCTCGCAGAAGAAACCCAGAAAATGCCTATTGCTGCAGCTGAATAAACAGAAGATTCAACTGCTTTCATTGATTCAACGTGACTAATAAACACACAACTATGGCAATATATGGTTTATCTGAGTTCTTATTATTATAATTTTTATTAAAAAAAAGTATATTTATAATGCAATGCCTTTATCACTGCTTAAATACTATGAAATACGTTATGTGGCTTATTCTGTGTAAGAAGAATGTAGTTCACTGAGTAGCTATGCAAACAGCTTTCATAATCGCGAACTATTTCAGAATCGTGCAATAAAGTTGCCTGCGATTAATCATGCAGCCCTAGCCCAGGATAAAACATGCTCAAAAACTGAAATTTCATGGCTTTTTTCACGATAACTGAGGTCTAGGGGTTATTTAACTATCATATAAGTTTAAAAACAGTCAGTCCACAGTAAAATGCAGACAGCCTGCATAAAGTAGCTGTGATTTTATTATTGACCTACTCATGACATTGAGGAATAAAATATTGTGGACAAGAATTAAGAATGTTTCCATATTCGCGACGTATGTGGATGCTAAAATATTATTTATTATGTAATAGGCTTTGTACTTCACTCGCATCAACATCATCCTTCACATCGGCTATATCAGCACAGTGAGGCGGGGGTCACGCTGAACGCAACAGATTGTACAACGGAGCAGTGCAATGTTTCTTTAACTGTATTTTATTTTGATAATGAACAGGCTGCAATGACGCAAAATATGTTGTGTCTGTGTGTGCATAAGGCACCATCGCGATACGGTCATACCAACGCTGGTTGGTTATACAGATACAAGGCTATTCATTCTAAAATAACGGTCGCCTAAAAAAACTTTTTAACTCATGTGTGAAAGGATTAAAGGTGACAGACATATTATATAAAGTTAGAAAAATGCCCTTTTCTATAAAAAATAGCATGTATTATATACATATGTAACATGCCGTTGGATGATGACAGTATCATATAAACTTCTCTATGATAAAAAAAACTCGAAATAATAATAAAAACGGTAAGATAGCTTTATATTCACACTAACACCAATACTGGTCTGTGCTCCACTATAATGTAAATGTCACGCAGCTTTGCCACACAGATTTTGATAACCGGACAGCTAAATAAAATGTGCAGTGCACCAAAGAAATAGACTAACAGGGTAATGTGGCCGCAGATCTGAGGATAGCCTACACATTTCTGCAATAAGCTCCTAATATTTGACATATAGAATCTATGCCTGCACAGAAGTAAGCCCTGTCTAGGCGCTGCCTGATTTTTTGAAAAAATGAAAATGATGCCATTTTCTCATGTTTCTGTTTTCAATTTTAAATAAAAAAATGAATGAACGCAACATACACGGACCCCAGAACTACCTTTTTTGCAGTGAAAATGCATGGAATGGTTAAAAAATGGACACAGGATGGGAACCCACACCAGGACTGTGGTTCACATGTATGTGACATGCAAAGCAGTTTTTTAAAGCAATGGTTTAAAATCACATTAAAATGCAAACGTAGGAATCGTTAATCGAAATGCATGAGTCTTATCGAATACCCGGTTCTTGGAAATTTGGAACCAGTTCTAAAATGGAACTGGTTCTCGATACCCAACCCTATTCATAAGGTTCATCTATCTTAATATTCCAGTTCAAGCAAATTAAGATGCCACAAATAAGACCAATAAAATAAAAGCAGTGTCTACTGCACTTATCACATTCGCTGACATCTATATGAACCTGTAAGGAAATTAAAAGGTATGTTTTCCACACTACATGTCTAAAAAAAAAAATAAATACTAACATGTGTGTGTGTGTGTGTGTGTGTGTGTGTATGACAATATGAAAAATATGAGTCAAAAATATGAGTGCCTAAAACTTCTCTAAAATCCATATTAGCATATTTTGGGTATTTTATGTATTTATTTAAAATATATTTTAAATGTATACAGGAGATTATATTATTTTCCCATATGTGGAAACGGCAACTAAATGTGGCCACACCCACGAAACCCAGCTTCAACATAATAATAATAATAATAATAAT
>NW_015506021.1:477655-481375 GCF_001515645.1 Sinocyclocheilus grahami
GATTAAATAGAATAGGGGTGATGTGAGCAGATTTTTTTGTGGAAGTTAATAATCGGGCAGCAGAATTTTGAATGTACTGCAGACGAACGATGGAGTGAGCTGGTAAGCCAGAGAAAAGAGCGTTACAATAGTCAAGGCGAGTGGTAATAAATGCATGCACTAATGATTCCGCATCTTTTCTACTGAGGAAAGGAAGAAATTACGCAATTCAACGTAGTTGAAAAAAAGCAGCTTTGGAAAGTTTGCTAATGTGGTCATCCAAGGTCAGTGATGGGTCTAGAATGATACCTAAGTTTCTAACAGTAGCCGATGGAAAAATAGAAATAGCGTCAAGGTCAAAGCTAGAAACATCAATTTTATTTTTTACTAGAGATGGGGGACCAATTATTAAAATTTCTGTTTTACTCAAGTTCAGACTAAGACAATTTGAATGTAGCCAATCATTTAGCTCACTGACACATGAAGATAAGGATGCCATCGAATGGGTAGAATCTGGTTGACAAGCAGTATATATCTGGATGTCATTGGCATAACAGTGGTAGTTAAAACCATGACGACGAATGATTTGGCCAAGAGGCTGAATGTAGAGGATGAATAATAATGGTGCGAGAACTGAGCCCTGGGGAACACCCTGTTTGAGCAAGACAGTGGGAGATTTGGAATTGTGCAGTGAGATGAAGTATTGCCTATCTGTGAGATATGAGGAGAACCAGGATAATGCAGAACCTGAGATGCCAACCTCTACAAGGCGAGATAATAATATCTTATGACAAACAGTATCAAAAGCTGAGCTGAGGTCAAGTAATAAAAGAATTGATGAACTGCCTGAATCTCCAGAAAGTAATAGATCATTGACAACCTTCACTAGAGCAGTTTCCGTACTGTGCCGTGAGCGAAAACCAGACTGAAAAATATCAAAGAGATTGTTGCAAGCTAGAAATGACTGCAGCTGAGAGGCAACAGTCTTTTCTATGATTTTAGATACAAATGGCAGGTTCGAGATTGGACGGTAGTTGGATAGATTTACAGGATCCATATTCATTTTTTTAAGAATAGGAGTAACAGCAGCAGTCTTGAGTGAGATAGGATCAGTGGAAGAAATGAAAGAAATGTTGATGAGGTGTGAGATTGGGGCAGAAATAACAGGGATGCAGTGTTTCAGGAGAAAAGTAGGTGCAAGTTCTAGTCGGCTTGAAGAGGAATTCGATTTCTGAATTAAATCAGCAATTACCTCAAAAGATGATCTGATCCTTTTTTTAATGTAAAACATACCCTACATTCTCAACGATCACTTGTAATCTAAGCCTGTGCTCCATGTTCTCGCACTTCACAACTCCACAGACTACCTGATAACTTTCAGATGGCCTGTACAACCCTACTTTCAGTCAGGTTGGTTTCACGCCTCGGGGTAGAGACTCAAACCTTAAGCTCTCCTCGCATGTCGGAGGAATGCACAAAGATAATCTTGGCCTGACAGACTGTGCTGCTGTGTACTACTGCACTGCCTTCTGAATAATGAATCCAGTGCTTCTTCTAGTCATCCTCCAGCAGAGCACTCTGGAAATAGCTCCACATCTAAAAAACCTCACTGCTGAGGTAGCTTTTAACCCTCTCTCTAATCCCAGAAAACACACAAGCACTGCACCGCACTCGAACAAGCATGCAAATTTCCGCTCAATCGCATCTCCCATCAGGTTATATGTATAAGAGGTTTTAGGTGTTCTTATCATCCTTAAATAAAGGGAAAAAACAGGATCAAAGTTGGGTAACAGACTTTGTTTGCCGTCGTGCAAAGCGAGCAGGCATAGTAATGACCAATGGCAGCTCTGAGCACTGAATGATGGATGACAGTAAAAGGAGAAAGCGGAACGGAGGAGGAGACTGAGATTTTGGAAGCAAGGTCTAATAATTCAAACTACTTCACCCTGTTCCAGGAATTCCTTGGTGAGAGCTCACAGACACACCAAAGTGTGCAGACAAATTCAGAACAGAAATATCGGGATGAGTGTCCCTTCATTAGAAGATCAAAGAGGCTCTTTTTTCCCCAACTATAGCTGGGATTAATTCAAAGGAAATGGGTCAGGGTGAGCGAACATTCAGTAGTTGCAGAGGCTGACACATCCCAGATAAGCTTAATCGTGTTGAGTGGCTAATCATTCAAAGTATCACACTCAAAACACTTCAATAATACATGAGTTTTTTAACAGATTGAGGGGTGAGAACCAGAAAGGCTAAAGTGACATTTCACCAACTTTACAGGAGAGCCAAAACAAAAAATGTCCATAGTTTGATCTGACTTTGTGTTCTGATTTCAATTGTTTATGATAAAAATGTGTACACTCATGGATGACAATCCTTTTGCCAGTAGAAAGAGCTCATTAAGAGCTTTCATTTGATATACTGTATATATCTCCATTTCACCAAAAATGTCACTTACGCCCTTCTGGTTCTCACCCCTCGAGATTAAGAAAATTCCACTGTTAGAGCAATAAAGTGATTTCATTCATTCTTTGTCAGCTCATGTGTTGGTTACGAAAAAGCCCCTGACTAAAAGACAGACAGAGAATAAATCCTTATTGGAACATAATTTCCAAAATAATTTTGCTTGCTTGAATAGCCAGACAAAACATTTGATTTGCATTGATGTATATACAGTAAATGCATGCTTTAAAAGTAAAGTAAAAGTAATTTAAGTGCTATTAGCAGAATCAAACAAAATTGTGAATCTCTCTGTCCTCCAATCAGGTATTCCTTCTCTGAACCAATAGTTGTTTGCTGTCAGTGTGATTCTTTCTTGAAGGAGATTAATACTTTTATTCAGCTAAGATGCATTAAATTGTTAAAAAGTGACAGTAAAGACATTTTTAAAATTGCAAAGGGGTTACTATTTCAAATAATCACTGTTTAACATCACAAGAATAAAGTTTGCTTTAAAATATATTAAAATAAAAAACTGATATTTTAAATTGTAATAATATTTCACAATATTACTATTTTTGCTATATTTTTCATCAAACAAACACAACCTTAGTGAACATAAGAAACGTCAAAAACATTAAAAAATCTTAGATCCCAAACTTTTTAACAAGGAATGTTTTGCCACACAGAGCCACATGGGTAAATTTACTTCAAATACATTTTAAATGTTTATTTGCACTTATGGTTTGCATTATATTAGAACTCAGTTCAATTATGTGTCCAAAAATAGTTGCTGAAAATGTGCTTAATATTTACACCATCTAGTGAATAGAGCTAAAATCAATAATAAAATAATTTATTAAATAATAATTTACACAGTAAGGAGGCATTTTTAGGCTCAAAAGACAACTTAAATAGTGAAGCAGTGTTATTTAAGTGCATTTAGTGCCTGGTTAAGATGGATAGCGGGTGGTTCGCAAATATGGTGAATATAAGACACTAAAATATTCAATGAATTCACCCCATTGTTTACACTGAGTCTACCAACAAATGGTTTGTCTCTCCACATTAAACTGGCATAGGAGAAGGTATTCACATAAACACTTCACTTTTAAAAACCAAGTTAACATTTTCCAAACTACACTACAAAGCTGTGTAATGGCTTTTTAGTTATTACTTGCCAGCCTCATTCATACTTCAGCATTCTGTAGCTTACGGGATGCTTCAAACTCATTTGTGTTGTTGTAGTGAAAACACCATTGTAACGAATCAGCTCATGACAGGAAATATGAATAACTAACC
>NW_015506022.1:0-266 GCF_001515645.1 Sinocyclocheilus grahami
GCACTAATCATAGTGGTGTAGAAAGTGAAGTTGTTCTTGATACTTTTCGCATTGAGTTGAATGTAGTCAGCATACAGAACATCAGGATTGTCTCTGAGAGTTTTCTCTTTGTGTTTTTTTCATGCCTGCACACTTCTGCACTTCTCTGGGTAACACACCTCCCTGCACTCTTTTTGCACCAGGGTTGCCATGGTGATCAGACTGGGCACTGAGCCAAATGATGAGATTTTACTTGAATAAAATTAAATATACAGTTTATGTTAATG
>NW_015506022.1:678-6473 GCF_001515645.1 Sinocyclocheilus grahami
ATGTCTTTCAGTTGTAGTTCCTTAAAAGATGCCTTAAAAGTTTTGAAGGGAAAACTACAGATAGCTGATAGAGTGGTGATCCAGCAGCCAGATGCTAATCCAGAGGTTCCAGTCTTCTTTTTTTGCATTAAAATGTATTTTCTGGAAGAACCTGAATTTACCTGAATCCAAGTTGTTCCTCTGTTGTTTTTACTTGTTTGCTGCCATTATCTCACTCTCTGTCTTACTTTATGGCTTAAAGGTATTCAATTCGGATAAGACAGAGATATTACTTATTGGACCAAAAAACAGTACACAGAATCTCTTGGATTACAATTTGCAACAAGACAGATGTACTGTTACTTCCTCTACAGTCAAAAATCTGGGTGTTATATTAAATAGCAACTTGTCTTTTGAAAATCATATTCCCCATTTTACAAAAACAGCATTCTTCCATCTTAGAAACATTGCCAAGTTACGAAACATGATACCTGTTTCTGATGCAGAAAAGCTAGTTCATGCATTCATGACCTCTAGACTGGACTATTGTAATGCACTGCTAGCTGGTTGTCCTGCTTCTTCAATAAACAAGCTACAGGTAGTCCAAAATGCAGCAGCTAGAGTCCTTACCAGGTCAAGAAAATATGATCATATTACTGTTTGATGGGCATGAAGTCAGCACTCTGACGCACACGTTCGAAGATCTTGGCCAGCTGTGGGTTGATGAATGCATCATCTGAAACATTAAACACACATCCAATGTTGAAATAGTACAGTGCTACTCTTCAACAAATGCCAAATGAAAATGATGGCCCAGTTAATAGCCGGTATTAACATCCTTCCTGGGTGATCCGATCACAAGTGCTCAGCAGAAAGATTGGCAATTACATTAACATCAAATGTGTTTCCTGTGACAATGCACATTAACTATTATTGCAGCAACTGCTAAACTGCTTGTTACACAATCATTTACTATCAAGTTTTAATGTAAAAAAAAAAAAAAAAAGTCTCTTATGCTCACCAATGCTGCATTTATTTGATCACAAATACATATTGTGAAATATTACAATTGAAATTTTAAAGGTGACATATCATGAAAATCGGACTTTTCCAGGTTTTAAGTGCTATAATCAGGTCCCCGGTGCATCTACCAACCAAGGAAACATGAAAAAGATTAACCCAGTAACTTTGTTTTGGTTAGCCTTTTTCTGCAAGCATATGAGAAAACGAACGCGTCTGATTTCGCTCCCTTGGTGACGTGGCAAAGGGATCTCATTATAATATTACCGCCCCTTAATCTGTAAATTTACACCCAAGGCGCCATCATTTTGATTTCGCAAGTGACAATGGTGTACCAGCTCTAATGCCATGGCGAAAGTGTGAGCAAAACATGCTAACTGTTCTGTCTTTGGCTGCACAGACGAGCACAGAACAGTTTTTAGAGTCCCAGCCTCAGAGGAGACAAGAGAGCAGTGCATTTATTGATTTATTTACTGTATATTGCTGCTGCCACACAGATCTAAAATAAACATGTGATTTATTTCTCAGCTGTTTACCTTCACAGACATGTTTTTGTAACTCATGTGTGTGTTTTTAACGTAAACTTGTGTGTGCATGAGAGCTTAGTTTAGTACTCACAGCCGCTTTCTGTCCGTGGGCTTCGGATGTACAGACTGGGGAGCAGCAGCTCATTTGCATTTAAAGACACAGGCCCGAAAAACAGCTTGTTTCTGCTTCCACTCAAAATAGGCATTTTTAAAATTATATAATAAATGATCTGTGGAGTATTTTGAGCTGAAACTTCACAGTTACATTCTGGGGACACCAGAAACTTATATTACATATTGTAAAAAGGGGCATAATATGTCACCTTTAATAATTTTTCAGGAGCTCATTTCAGAGTGTCTCTCTCTCTCTCTCTCTCTCTCTCTCTCTCTCTGTGCTGTCGCCAGGAGCCTGCAGTTGTGCACTTTGTGTTTTGGAGATTTTGTGCTTTGGCTAGGCATACGCATTAATCTTATTTTGTTTCAGTAGTATTAATTCTAACAATAATTAATTCTAACAATTCTTCCTGTTTATGGTAGGCTACTCTAAGAAGCCGTTATTGTGGTCACACTGTAAAACATTATTTAAGTTAAATCAGTTTGACTGTATATAAGTTGTTTAAAACTTTTATCATATACTGATAAAAAAAATAGTTTTTTAAGTCATTTTAAGTCATTTGTTGCCATGACTTTTTGATCATATTTTTCCCCTGTAACACGTCTGTACCCAAATTAAGAATTAAGGAGCATGTCTACAACTATTACAAAGAAACAGAGAAAGAGCGAGAGTCCATTTATCTCAGCAGCAACTATGTCGCATTCTCGCATCTTGATCTTTAACGTTATCTTTTCGTGGATCAAAACTAATGCTTAAGGTTGATTCAATATATAATTTAAAAAAACGTTACATCAACAATAAAATAGTACAATGATGAAGTCGCTTAGCTTATATTAAACATAAAAATTTAACAAAACGAATAAACTGATGACTTGGTGTAACCGCGTTGTAACAAAAATAAAAAAGTCTTTGTATTTTCTCCTTTGTGGCTCATTATTATTATTATTAATAATAATAATAAAACATATAGGCTCACAATAAAGTAGTATCATTAAGAAATTCGCATATTAAACTGAAGTTTTACTAACAAAATGACAATTTTGCTTATAAAAGTTGTAACGCAAATATAATGGATTTCCCCTTTTAAAGCGATCGTAGTTTGTGGTTCATTGTTATTAAAACAGATCAGTCATAAAGTAGTCCAATGGCAAATTCGCATTTATTAAACCTCAAACTCTTATTAACAAATTGAAGAAGACGGAGCCTATACTTGCGCTGTAACCCAAATAAATAAGCTTTCCCTTATTTAAAACGAATGCTTAGTTTGTGGTTCATCGTTATTTTTTTTTATGAAAACACAGCAACAATAAAGAGCTACTCAGTTATTTGAAACAAAGAAATGAAACGTTTATTAACAAAAGTTGTCTTGCGCTTTTGGACCCGCCAGCAGTCATTTGGCTTCACTCTCGTCACGTGACCCCTGCGGCTCCGGGCTGCTTGGAGCAGATGCGCGGCCCCTCAGAACTGTAGCGTCCCGTGTCCAGCTGAACTAAATTGATTTTATTTTTGTATTTCTTGCAACACCGACTACAGGACAAAGCCTGTGTATTGCACACTTATAACTTCGCTCCTGGGAAAACTTTTTTTTTCCTCAGCCCCCTGCTCAAAATACGTCCCCGCGGCTATGGTGGTAGCTACTCATAGCTACATAGGTAGAATTATAGACTGTATAAAAACATGGACGTATTGTCCGTGAAGTCACCTGTAGATTTCCGAAGAGCGTTTTTGAAGCTCAAAGTGGGCGGAGCCGGCCGTCGCAATCTTGACTCTCGGATAATCGAAAATGGGCAAAGAGTCGGGGGCAGGTTGCTGAAGCCACGCCCACCTGTCACTCAAGTGGCCACGCCCTTAATTATGCAGAACTTTAAGGCTTAATATAATTTAAACGGATGAGTTATAAAAACATTCACCCACCTCACAGTTATCATGAAGGGCAAAATTAGCTATATAGACCAAAACCACTTTTTGAACCAGGCTGTAAACGTTTTTTTCTGCTGTAAATTTGGGCATTTTAACATGGGGAGTCTATGGGACTGACTCCGTTTTGCAGCCGGCCTCTAGCGGCCAGTCGATGAATTACAGTTTAAGTCACTTTCCGTGTTGGCTCCCTTCAGAGGGAGGTTGCCGCTCGGGTAGAATACAATAAACAAGTGAAATTCAGGTTCAACAAGGAAGCTGCACTAAAGCTAGTGAAGTAGTAGAGGAGGAGGAGCCACCAGTCGCTCAAATCAGCTGTTCTCACATCCCTGTGCCAGACTTTCTCCGGTTCAAAAGGGACAAAGCATCTTATAAAGTAAGCAGCCTACCGTAAGTTATAATGCATTTTGATTTTTTTTGTTGTTGTTTGTTTTACATTCATGTCATGTGCATATTATAGCCTACAATAACCATAATTCATTTACTTCTGTTATAATAATTAGGCTATATTAGCTATAATTATTAGTGCAATCATTTTAAGATATCCATGATGTCTGTTTTGACTAGAAGTTAAAAATTGACAGTATTTTGCAGTGTTTGTAAGAAAAGTTGGGTTCTACAGAAGTGCAAGTACTAGCAGTTCTAAACAGTAGGCTATCACAAAGTTTACATGTCGAAGTCAACAGAGAAGACGATCACTTCATATGAAATGTTTAGGTAGAAAGCTGGACATGTTTTAGCTGGTAATGTGAGATTTCCTGTTTATGGCTTCCGCTTCACCTGATTGTGAAAGTAACTTTGGTTGACTAACTTATTCCCGAGAGACAAGGAAGTCTCGCGTTGGCATGCCCTGTTGAATTGAATTTCAATAATATTGTATTTTCTACCATTTTTTTGTGTGTGTGGTAACCCTTTCATTAGAAACATTATTAATGCAATCTTAAATCATGTTCTAACCAGAACATTGGCTATTACAAAGAAACAGAGAAAGAGCGAGAGTCCATTTATCTCAGCAGCAACTATGTCGCATTCTCGCATCTTGATCTTTAACGTTATCTTTTCGTGGATCAAAACTAATGCTTAAGGTTGATTCAATATATAATAATAAAAAAAAAAAACGTTACATCAACAATAAAATAGTACAATGATGAAGTCGCTTAGCTTATATTAAACATAAAAATTTAACAAAACGAATAAACTGATGACTTGGTGTAACCGCGTTGTAACAAAAATAAAAAAGTCTTTGTATTTTCTCCTTTGTGGCTCATTATTATTATTATTAATAATAATAATAAAACATATAGGCTCACAATAAAGTAGTATCATTAAGAAATTCGCATATTAAACTGAAGTTTTACTAACAAAATGACAATTTTGCTTATAAAAGTTGTAACGCAAATATAATGGATTTCCCCTTTTAAAGCGATCGTAGTTTGTGGTTCATTGTTATTAAAACAGATCAGTCATAAAGTAGTCCAATGGCAAATTCGCATTTATTAAACCTCAAACTCTTATTAACAAATTGAAGAAGACGGAGCCTATACTTGCGCTGTAACCCAAATAAATAAGCTTTCCCTTATTTAAAACGAATGCTTAGTTTGTGGTTCATCGTTATTTTTTTTTATGAAAACACAGCAACAATAAAGAGCTACTCAGTTATTTGAAACAAAGAAATGAAACGTTTATTAACAAAAGTTGTCTTGCGCTTTTGGACCCGCCAGCAGTCATTTGGCTTCACTCTCGTCACGTGACCCCTGCGGCTCCGGGCTGCTTGGAGCAGATGCGCGGCCCCTCAGAACTGTAGCGTCCCGTGTCCAGCTGAACTAAATTGATTTTATTTTTGTATTTCTTGCAACACCGACTACAGGACAAAGCCTGTGTATTGCACACTTATAACTTCGCTCCTGGGAAAACTTTTTTTTTCCTCAGCCCCCTGCTCAAAATACGTCCCCGCGGCTATGGTGGTAGCTACTCATAGCTACATAGGTAGAATTATAGACTGTATAAAAACATGGACGTATTGTCCGTGAAGTCACCTGTAGATTTCCGAAGAGCGTTTTTGAAGCTCAAAGTGGGCGGAGCCGGCCGTCGCAATCTTGACTCTCGGATAATCGAAAATGGGCAAAGAGTCGGGGGCAGGTTGCTGAAGCCACGCCCACCTGTCACTCAAGTGGCCACGCCCTTAATTATGCAGAACTTTAAGGCTTAATATAATTTAAACGGATGAGTTATAAAAA
>NW_015506022.1:6498-18562 GCF_001515645.1 Sinocyclocheilus grahami
AAAAAAAAAATCACATAAATCATAAGGCATGAAATTTAGGTACAACTATGTATTTGTTTAAAAAAAATTAAAGCTGTTATGATGCCATATAATATAAAACAGAGAACAAACTTTGCATCCTCTTTTGAACCTATGTTAGCCATATAAACTGAAGTTATCCTGTGAAATAAAAGCTAATATTTAATAATGGGTCTTGGTTTTCTGTTTTGCTTTACAAAACATCATATTTTGTAACATTTATATTGCGCTTCCATAATGCTTTCTGTTATAAAGCAGCATTATAATAATTGTATTAAAATATGCTAAATTGAAAGGAGCATTTTTATTTAATGTAAGTTGGGGAGAGTTTACATGACTGATGTTGATATTTTCCATTTGTTTCATAAATTGTTTTGCGTGAATATTTCTTTCTGGTTAAACTTTTGCTAAAAAGTGTATTTTATTTTTCAAAATTGGATATTTTTTTAATAGCATCAGGAGGACTTGAAGCTTCAGTCATTTCAGATATTTAATCTGAGAATGTTTTTATTTCCAGCTGCAATGGACATCATAGAACCCATCCTAGCCATCGCAGAAAAGCTGTACAGCCTGTGTGAGGAGGTGAAGGCTAACAAGAAGCGCTGCAGGCGTCTGGCTCACCGCGTGCTCACTCTGGCTGAGCTGGTGAGGGCCGTGAAGGTTCATGGCTTTGGGACTGAACCCGAACAGGTTAGAAATGGGCTTAAAAATCTTAAACTCACTCTGGAGTCAGCAGAGAAGGTAGTGAAGAAATACACTTCCTTCAGCTATTTGAGACGCGTCGCCAAAGCGTATGACCTCGGCGAGGAGTTCAGCTTCCTAAATGAGAGGCTGAATGATGCAGCCCAGGTGCTTTCTCTAGCACTTCAGGTCGAGCACAGAGCAAGTATAGAGAAAGTGTTTCAGGAAGCAACAAGGTGGCGGGAAGATGAAGAGGACAGGCAGAGTGACTCTCTGGAACTTCGGGAATGTAAGTTGTATGAATTTGAATTGGAATAAAATATCTACTTTCAGGATACGACTGGAACCTTTAGACCAGTGGTGTCCAAACCTGTTCCTGGAGGGCCACTGTCCAGTTTAGCTCCATCCCTAATTAAACATACCTGACTCAGATAAACAAAGTCTTCAGACTCACTAGAAACATCCAGGAAAGTGAACTGGAGCTAAACCCTGCAGGATGTTGGCCCTCCAGGAGCAGGATTGGACAACCCTGCTTTAATCTGTGTATTTAAAGAGTATACATTTGTCTCCTATAGTGCTCCAGTCTTTAGCCCAGGAGAGCAAAGGAACGAACATGATGGTTGATGCCGTACAAAAGACAGCCAACCAAACTCAAAGAGATGTGCTGGACATTAAAGAGATCCTGGAATCATGTAAGTATGGATATGTGGGTCAATGACAAATAAGAGTGTCCATAAAAAAGAAAAATATGACAAATGCTTTAAAAACACTACAACTTGTGCCAAGTTAGTAAAAATACAGTTTGTATTCTCTTTGTGTTTTGTAGGGGGGGGGGGGGGGGGGGGTATTTGAAAGTTTAAATGCATTGGTGTTATTTATTTTAATTGAATGTCATGTGGTGTAATGTAACCATCAAGTAAAAAGTATTAACATATTTTCTTAACACGTGAATACATGTGAGTGCACATATCTCAATCATTATAGCCCTGCACCATGAAAAATAAATTATTTTGAATAATTTGCTGATTCACAAAAATGGCCTAAAAAAATTAATTTGATGATTCTTAGTAATGCAGATTTTTTTTCAAACTACTTTTGTATTAGTTTTAATGCACTTATCAAACTAAAAAAGTTTCCGATTTTAATAATAATAATAATATACATTTTATTTATAGGTGCCTTTTATGGTCAACAAGGTTACAAAAAGTTTACAAGTGCATTAGAATACAGGCTCAATACAAAATGAGATCATAAAAAGGCCTAGTTAAAATAGTCTTGTGTCTAGTGGCGAGATTTAACAGTCACTGAAGAACTGGGCGAATGTGTTTGACAGAAGGAATTCTATAAAGAACACAAGCTGCAGAGTTCTGAACCAAGTGAAGTTTATAAAGGAGTATAGATAGGAGACCAGAGAGAAGAGCTTTACAGTTTTCAATATATGAAGTATCCAGTGCATGGATAAGGATTGCAGCACTATTCATTCATTGTGAGAGAGGGACGGAGATGATTGATATTACGTAGGTGAAAGTATGCAGTATGCATGATATTATTAACATAAGCTTCAAAGGATAGAGTGATATTGAGGATGACACCCAGACTCTTAACCTGCAGGGAAGGAAAAATTATAGAATTATCAATAGCCACAGACAGACAATCGGATTTTGTCAGAATAGATGTTGTGTCTACAAGGAGGAGTTCAGTTTTACTGCTGTTGAGTTTTAGGAAATAGGCTGAAAGCCAAACTCTAATTTCAGCAGCTGAACAAAGAAGGTGGAAGAAAGGAACCCAAGGGCTTGGAAGACAGATAGAGCTGGGTATCATCAGCGTAGCAATTAAAATGGATGCCAAGCATCCTAAAAATATGACAGAGAGGAAGTAAGTAGATAATGAATGAAAGAGGGCCCAAAACAGAACCCTGAGGAACACCTGTGGTAACTTTAGATTGTTTTGATCTGAAATTAAGTTGAATGATCTGAGTGCCCCTGGTTTCTCAAGTATAAAGGTAGTAATAATAGCAGATTTAAGAGATGAAGGAACAACGCCAGAAACTAGTGAGGAGTGAACAATTTCAGTAACTAAAGAGGACAAAGATGGGAAACAGATTTTGACTAAGTGAGATGTCAAAGGATTGAGCGGATAGGTGGTAGATTTGAATTTCCAGATAAGACAAAGTATCTCCTCAACAGTTGGTAGAGTGTATGTAGAAGAAACGAAGGTAGAGTGTGGAGGCACAAAAGAAACTGCATGGATAGGATTACAGTTATTTACAAGTAATTGTTTATGAATATTTTACATTTTAGACTGAAAAAAGTATTGCATTGAGTGGTGGAATACATATTTGTTGGCAGAAAATCAGGTGGTCGTAATTTTTGTTTTTTAGATACAGAAAAGAGAGATTTTGTGTTCCCTTTACTAATGACAAAAACAAGTATTTAAAATGTATAATTTAATTTTCAAACTGCAAAGGAGTTGGGAAATGAGTTCAAATACTTTATTTAATGTCAAAGAAATTTACATAAACACAAGTTACCTGGTTCAGAGGAAGATGGGAATCATGCATTTGTGGCAGTTTTTCCAGTGATTAAGGCATAATAGAAGACTTCTTCACCTTACAAATGGTTGTCAACAGCAAAAATGCTAGGAAATGTGACATGCTTGAGCCAAAAATGCTCTATTTTTGGAATCGGCACCCCACATTTTGTATAAAAAAAACATTTCTGCAAATATGATGGAGGGTGGTGTTAATATGTTAATTATAATTTAGTTAATATGTGTTTATTATTATTATTATTATTATTTTGCAAATGTCATTAATTAATACGTTTTATTATTAAATAGCCTATTAATTAATAAATATCAGTCCGTTTTTGGGGGAGTTACACCGCATGTCAACATAAGCAGGCTAATTGGCCCTAACACACAGTCACGAGGGTCTACAATATAATATAATTTCCTATTTTGTTATTTTTCTGCATATTTTTTGCACCACATGACTTTGATTTGGAAGTCAACTGTTTTAAATAGTAAATAAGTGTATATTAAAGAGATAATAATAGAAGGGTCACTATTTTTCAAGAATTTCCTGATTATAACGTGGCTTTCATGAAGTGTAAAGTAATTTTTAGTTTATCATTGTTGAAGTGATGTTTTGAATGGTGTCTCCACTGAACAGTTTTATTTGTCTTTGGTTGGCAGTGAAAAAACCCCACCTTCATCTGCAAGACATTAGAGAGATTAAACCAGAAGAACTGACCTACAGTGTTCCTACTCAACCCCTTATGAAGAACAGCCATTCTGAGCTTTACAAAGGGACGTACAACAAATTCACTGTGGCTATCAAGAGATACTCATGTCCGCTGTGCACCTGCCCCAGGTAGATGATAAAATGAATTGTACTCAATTGTTAATTTTTTTTTTTTTACACGAGTGAAATCAGTCTATACCATAGCAATCATTTTCTTGACTGATTTAAAAACTACAGTTTCCTTGTTGCATATATGCGTTCCTTCCAGTGATCTGAGGAGTGTTTTTAACAAGGAGGTGGAGACCATGAAGCGCTTTGAGTCACCAAATATCTTAAGAATGTTTGGGATCTGTGTCGAGGATGAGAACGGTGTGCCAATCACAAATCACCAACCAAAGAATAATCTCAGTTTGAGAAAATCAGCAAGTTTGAACTTTACTTGAGTTAAACATGCATCTAATTGCCATTTTGTCCTTCTCATACAGGATCAAATCCAAGTTTCCTGATAGTCATGGAATACTGTGAAAAGGGAAGTCTTCGACAAGTCCTGGACAGTAACTGCAATCTGCCCTGGGAGAGAAAGATGCAGATGTGTCTGGATGCGGCTCAGGGACTCTACAGGTCCAAATCTAGCTATACTGGCATAAGAAAGTCAACATACTGTTATTCTATTTATTAACGACTTGTTCTTCTTCCTCTGTGACAAAAAATTCTGACTCTAACTCCTCCTAGAGCTTTAATCATACATGAAGCATGTCTTTTTTTATCTAGTTAATTTATTCTCATATGTTTGCATATAAACTATAGCAAAGGTATATTTGTCGTCTCAGTCTCATTATTTTTTGCACAGTACAGGCTGCATCAGTCAGAGGAGAAGTTTAAAGTTCATGGCTCCATCAGAAGCAGTAGTTTTCTAGTGGCCGCTGGCTATAGAGTGAAGGTAATGGATATTCTCTTTCACAATATCAGCATCAGCATCATCTACCAAAACGACCACAACATGTTTTTGTAGCCAAAATGACCAAAAAATGCCCCATCAATTCAAGACAAAGGGGCAAAAATGCCCCTGCAAACTTAAACAACGTATTACGGCTGTCACGACTAAAATGAAACATGAAAATTAATGAAAAGTGCCAATTAGCAGAATTACATTTAGATTCGCTCACACTGGATTAGATTGCTTTTACACGCGTTTTGTGCAGCATTGAGCCTTATAACCAATCAGGGAATATAACCCTTTTGCACAGTACAGGCTGCATCAGTCAGAGGAGAAGTTTAAAGTTCATGGCTCCATCAGAAGCAGTAGTTTTCTAGTGGCCGCTGGCTATAGAGTGAAGGTAATGGATATTCTCTTTCACAATATCAGCATCAGCATCATCTACCAAAACGACCACAACATGTTTTTGTAGCCAAAATGACCAAAAAATGCCCCATCAATTCAAGACAAAGGGGCAAAAATGCCCCTGCAAACTTAAACAACGTATTACGGCTGTCACGACTAAAATGAAACATGAAAATTAATGAAAAGTGCCAATTAGCAGAATTACATTTAGATTCGCTCACACTGGATTAGATTGCTTTTACACGCGTTTTGTGCAGCATTGAGCCTTATAACCAATCAAACGTGTTTCTGTTGAATTTAGGAATGCATTGGCCAATCAGAGGTGCTTAGATTAGTCAGCGCTGCAAACACCTGAATTCCCTCATCATAAACAACACAGTGCTGACACAATGTAAATAAAACATTAATTTCGTAGCTTCAGTGGCTATACCGGTTTTTGATTTTTTTTTTTTTTTTTTGCAACTTGCGCTAGACTAGACTATTGTCATGATCCGATATGTTTGTCTGTAAAGAATGCCAGAATGCGACATGCCCAAAATGCAGACACAAAACAAAAACGTTTTTATAATGTTTTCCATATCAATATTATTACAATATGAAAAGCAATAATATACAATAATTATTTTTGTCATAAAATTGCAACCCTATGCGCTCCTGTTTTTTGCATGTTGAATTTAGATACAATTTTTAAAAGTCTATTGGGTTACACTTTATTTTTAGGTGTATTTTCTTACAGTGTAATTATACATTTAAGTACTGAGAAATATTAATTAACTGCATGCACTTACTACATGGTTTGGCTTAGGGTTACTTGCATGTAATTATGCATTATTTATTGTTGTTATGATAGTAAGTACATGTAATGTGTAACAAGGACACCTTAAAATAAAGTGTTCCCTTCTATGGTTATTAACAACAGTTTAAAATATTGATTAAAGTAATTGGGTACATTTAATTATTTGATATTAAAGACAACATAGTATGGTTATTATAATAATACGGTGATTATAAAAATTGCAATCACAAATGTAAAAAAAATAATGGAAAAGTGAATTTCTGACCCTGCTGGATGTACATTTTTACATTTATGCATTTTTAGGGCATTTAAAGCAATAATATTATTACAGTTTGCTTTCTAAAGACTGTCATAGATGGATAGATAGATTTAAAAAAAAAAAAATTTGAAATGTGCTGGACACTTACTAAAACCCAGGGAATGTTTTTTGTTGGGGTTTCATCTTAATGTTCATTTGTATGTTTCGCAAGTTGGGAGGCTTTGAGTTGGCAAAAACAGAAACTTCTCTTCAGAAGAATAAATCCAGAAGGAGCAGTGCTTTCCATTACAACTCTCCACAGCAGCTTCAGAATGTCAACCATCCTTACGACAAGGCATGTGAGATCTACAGGTACGGCAGTCCGACTCAAATACCATACACGTGTATCTCATTCAAATAAAGGATGGTCTCTGACTTTACATGCTCTTTTTAGTTTTGGCATTGTCTTGTGGGAAACTGCAACACGAGATGTTCCTTTCAAAGGTGTGTATCACCAAAACTATCAGTCTTGCATTTGCCCTGAATATTACTTAAATGTTAACTAAATACATGACACACTCTTTCTGTGCCGGTGTTTTTAGACTGTACAACCCCCAGTCAAATCTTCCAAAAAGTGTATGTAGAGAAGGTCATGGAGCCACTTCCGACAGACTGTCCTAAAAAGCTAAAAGAGCTCATCAATGCCTGTCGATCATTTGAGCCCTTCCTACGACCAACCGCTGGAGGTAAGACCCTGACACACAGGTGAAGTTAAATTACGCTAGCGGGTCATCATCACATATTCTTCTGTGATTAGTAATGCTTTACAAATTACATTACACAAACAGATTACAGTTTTGAACTGGGAAAAAAACTTAATTGTGTAGTCCAACGCAAGCATAGCTGACAGTGTGGGGAAAAAAAGTAACACAAATTTAACCATTGCATAGCATAAAAGGTTAAAATTTTACTTTTATTAAACATGTCATGTCATTACTTAGCAAATAACTAAAAATGTGGCACATTTTTATGTCATTGATACTTTAGATGTTATTATGTGGTCCTCATTCTATGTGCAGCAACACAAAGAATCTCTTGTTACATACTTTCTCTGTGCTATGTTGGGGCCGTGGCAATTAGTTTGAATCAACAGAAAAAAAGTAAAACTGGCTCATTGACAGTGTGATGCCAAAATTCGTGGCTTTATATATGGGTGAGATGATTGTGTTTGCTGCAAATGGAGAATAAAAGTGAGCCAAATACACAGCCTTGTGGAACACCAGTAGTATCACCTTTGCCGCCTTTTCTTTTTTTATATATATATTTTTTTTTTATTAGATTAACCAACTTTGAACAAAACATTAAATGCTTAACCAAAGGTAGGGCAAACATAATGGCTATAAATAACTGCTAACTAATATAACTGGAAAAATAATAATAATGATGAAAAAACAAAACAGGAAAGGGAAATGGTGATAAGAGACATTCCAAATTAAGATACATGATCAACCTGACCCATAAAAATAAATCAAAAGTTCAACAAATGTCTTGCACCTACACAAACTTTTGGTGGGATAATTCAAGAAAGGACAAGCAGGCTATAATGGACCCAATAACGGCATAATCTTACAGTTAATTTTCTTACTGACAAAACACAAAACTGACATCATTATAAACAAGATTTCACAAATAGATTATGTGAACAGGTGACCAAAAACACATGGATTGTCATTGAATTGTCATTTTTGATGATAGCAATAGAAAACTTACGGGGGAAAAATACATTATTTATTGTCTTATTTTTAGTGATTTGTTTTTGTTTATTTATATTTTTCTTTTTTAGTATTGGTCGACATGCTCCTTAAAATGGTGGAAGAGGATTGATGGAGCACCTCTGCATTTCTAACCAAGGCTTCTGGCAAATCAGATTCTGATGATGCAATCTGTTACCATTTTCCTGGGGAGTATTCCAGAAAGCAGGATACATTTAGTGTCACATAAACCCTGAACCCAAACCTTGCTTACTTGCAGTACATGGTGCATATACATGGTGCATACATTATTGATCTTAATGTGAATGATTCATCCTTGCATGTTTATTTTTTTGGTATTTTTTTTTAACCATATAGTTTTCAATCAAAATGTCATTTGAATTTAACTGTGAAACAACATACTTCTCTGTAAAAAAATTAACTTAAATGATTTTAGCAAATGGCTGCAATATAACAAAGAGTGAAAAATTTAAGGGGGTCTGAATACTTTCCGTACCCACTGTATGTCAGACTTCTCCAATTATTAAGTCTGCTTACACCCCATCCTTTCAATGTGTTGCAAGCCTGCATTCAGAGCTGCCTCCGTCCCATAAACAGCCAATTGATAGAATCATGTCCCTGCCTACATTATGGCCATGTTAGTTTAGTTTAGTTTTGTTTTGTTTTCTTTCACATTTGTGACAATATGAGATGTCACATATGATTTACAAAGATATATATATATAGCAAACATTCCATAGCAAATAAGACATTCTGATTACAGATGAGAACATTTTGCTTTTAATATTTGTGAGGAAAAAAATACATTGATTCGTTATAATGCTTTACAATACAGTATTAGCATAATCTGTGCCATCAAAAATTAAAATCTCACTGCTGAATAGTAAAATTGTCTGTCTGTCTTTTCTCTAGACATACTGTTACTGTTGTTGTTGTTATGTAACTTTATCAATAAATGCCACAGGCCATATATCTAATAGAAAACTTTATGAATAAAGTTACTGACAGAAAAAGGAGTAAAGACACATTTAAGTGATGTGATGTAAGTTCCAGTTAAGTGATGTAAGATATTTCATTAGGTGATAATCATGTGAAAGTGGAGCTTTGTTGGTAAGATGTTGGAGCCATTAAAATATATTTTTTTATTATTCGATAAATGGTTATATCTATTATTACTTTATTATTTCACATATAAATAGATATATTTATTAATATATTTAACTATAGTCAAAAGACAAAACTTCACCTTTTTTCTGGTTGTTGTCGGTTGTTTTAATTAAATGTTATTGTTGTTGTTATCCTTGGGGAAAAATCTATAAATTGCTCAATGATGTTACTCTGATTCCATTCAGAATTAACAGAGGGCAACAGTCCATCTCTACAATTTACAAGAGATTTTAATACTTTATATAACGTGTTAGCAGTGTTTGGTGATTTTACTTGGGAAAACCAGCTATTTTCTAGCATTCAAATAACAAAGGATGAACCTGAAATGCTAAATTCACTACATTCGTAATTATTATCCAATGTTAGCCTGGACCACAAAACCAGTCATAAGTCATTTTGTTAAAATTGCGAGCTTTTTTTAAATTAAGGAAAGCAAACAGGATGCGCTTTCTGTCGTCTTGGTCTTGAACAGGTGCACTTCACAATGATGAACCGACACTCAGCGAATACTTGCCTCCTCACAGCCATGATATTTTTCCTTCCACTCAACTTTCTGTTAACATGCTTGGATACAGCACTCTGTTAACAGCCAGCTTCTTTGGCAATGAATGTTTGTATAATAATTAACATTACATATAAAATGTAACTGTGCTCAAATACCAGTGCAATATATAAACTAGACTAATGATTATTTTATTGGTCACTTACCCATACTTCTCTACCATATCAGCCACAAGGATGTTTACCAGCATCCTTCGTGTCTTGTCAGACAGGCTCTTCGTTTGTTTGTACTCCTTCAATATATCAGAGCCTCCTGGTTTTGAGTGTAGTGCTGCATGAACTAGCTTTAGAGAAAGAAGAAAAAAAGATTATTGCAAATAAACCAGTCTTTGATATACTAATGTTGGTAAGATTATTGATATGGTATCAAAAATTATATCATTCAAGGACAAAACTTAAGCAAGAGAGGAAAAATAACTGACATCTTTTGACGCATTGCAGTCAGAAGGTTCTTCTAAGAATCGCTTTTTGCGTGCCTTTGAAGATTGTGGAATCACTGTGGAATCTGAACTTTCTGATTCCACTGATGAAAATGACGACTCGGAGCATGAGGGCTCAGAGAAATCGGTCCCAGCTTGCAGAACATTATCTTAGAATCACATACAGCACACAAGACAATTGAACATTAAAAACATTAAAAAGACAGATGCTATCATCATGTATTGTGAATTATACATTTTTTAACATGGCAGCAGGTCATGAGTTTCTTACCCGATTTATCGTTATCACCATCCAAAATTTTAGATGTTCTCACAAGCTCATCAAAAACATCAGCATCAACATCAACTCCTGCAGAGTCTTTAAGAACCACATTGGTTCTATGCGGCAAGTTGAACTTGGCTGAAGCTTAGAGGTAGAAACAAATACAATTCGATTTCATGTTCAAACATACTGAAATTTCAACATTTTAATTGCTTGGCATTATTTTCAAATGCAAGTAATACATAAATTTTTTTTTTTTAAATCTAATACAATAAAATCAATAACTATACAGATCAGTAGGATAGAATTAAAGTCAAATGTATTGAAAGATACAAAGATTTGTTTACATTACTATATGCTAAAAAATTAAATAAAACACCACTTTAGTGTGATCAGAATATTATTTGGGATTAAGTTTAATTTATAATACACTGAATATCTAATACAAAAAAATGCAGATATATTATGACTGATACTTTTTAATACATCACTGCATTGTAACAAAATATCAAAGCAAACAAATACTGCAGCTTTTCTCAGAACTTACTTGCACTTTTCTGAGCCTTTGTGCAGTAATTTTTACCCAACTAGTGTCAAGTAGACTTTAGTGAACATATGAAGTGGAAGTTCAGTTTCCTAGCAGGTGTTCATTCATCATCTAACTAGCGTCTGACTGACGACAAGAAGCGTTTAGCTGTGGATTTGTTAGACGCACAACGATAATTAACCGATTATACCAACTTAAGAATGTGCTTTCACACTTACCACTGACGCGCTGCATTTCTCTGCACTTTATCGCACGCTATTTCGTCCGTGTATGTACTCTAAACTAGCGACACGACGCAACAAACTCAGAAGTCTCCCATTATAACCCACTGTTCATTTTACTCGCGTCAACACTATTCATTTTACACCGTCCCTGAAAATTCTACACCAGTGATTTTGCTGTGTATTATTAATAATAAAATAATATTACAATAGTCATAGTTTTCATTTTGTTTAACATTTTAATAATAATAATTGCTTAATGTTTTATTCAATAATAATAATTAATAATAAAAACTAATCATATTAAAAATAATAAATATTCAGTAGTAATAATAGTAATAATAATATTACTAATAATAAAAATATCAACAATAAATATTGTTATTGTCTTTATTAATGAAATTTGTTTATTATTATTATTATTGTTTATTATATTGATATATAATCAAAATTTTGCCCAAATTGTGCAGCACTACAAGCACAGTAAACATGGTGTTAATATTAAGATTATTAATAAAATAAAAATTGAATAATAATGTTTCATATTTGGTTTAATATTAATTTTTTTTAATAAATATTGTTTTTACAATTATTGTTTTAAATAATACAGAAATGTGTTGCTAATTATTATTGTTGTTGTTATTATTATTCATATTAGTATTATTTTTTTATATAGCCGTTTTAATTTTCATCAGAAAATTCAAATGAGATTTCTTTCCCCACACTCACACACTCTCACACACACACATACACACACACACACACTCTCACACAC
>NW_015506022.1:18934-22970 GCF_001515645.1 Sinocyclocheilus grahami
TATATATATATATATATATATATATATATATATATATATATATACTGTATATATATATATATGCCCCAGGACATGTTCTACTGTACTACCATCAGTACAGTTAAAAAAAATATTATGTTTCTCACTGGATTTGAATATCTATGTATTTAGAAATATTTATTTTTATAAATTATACTATAAAATAAACTAACAATCTGTTTGTTTGATCGGCAGCTGAAGTATTCAGAAAGACGTTTTGAAAACAGTTATTTGTGTGTGTGTGTGTGTGTGTGTGTGTGTGTGTGTGTGTGTGTGTGTGTGTGTGTGTGTGTGTGTGTGTGTGTGTGTGTTAAGGATTATCTTCGAGATGACAGTGATGGTAACCAAAAAGTACTGGTGCCCATTGGCTTCCATTGTATGGACAAAGAAACAAATACCACTGGGCCTGTAAAATATCTTCTTTTGTGTTTGACTGTTCAAAGCTGTTCAAAGCTGCTTGATTGAGAGCTGTTCTTAGAGCTTCTCTCTCTTGAAAGGATGATGAACTTTGATCAGGATCCTCCACTTGTACAGCTTCAGGGTTTTTTGGTTTCTGCTGCTTGATGGTGACTCCTCTTACATCCAATATAAAATAAGGAGAGAGAGACCCAGTGCTGCTATCTGAAGTAAAAAAAATGTGTTAATCGTTTGACCATGTGACAGTAATGTTAGTTTGAACAAACTTATGCAGAAAAAAAACATTGATATTTTATGCAGAGCTCAGGGTTTGGTTGTTGGTGGCCACATTAAGGTAAATACTACATAATACCTTAATTGTTTATTCAATTTACATACAAAATGTTACATTTGACATTTGCTATGCTAGCTTTTGATTTTAACTGAAAAACACAAAATTGGCAAGAGATGCCTTATATGTTATAACATTAAAATATGAGTGACCATATATGTGTCATGGCAAAGGCTCTGTATGGTCTTAGGCCTGCTAAAAATATATATAATATGAATTTTCTGTTGATTGCAAAGTTATAGCGTAGAGGAGTCATGGCATGAACCAAATTTGCTTGATATTTTAACACATTTGAGGTCATTGTACCATATTGCTCTAATAAAAGATACTTCCTCTGCAGTTTATATATCATATGTATCATCCTTAATTGTATTGTTTTTACTACAATAAACACTATAAAGAAAAATAAATATCATTGTAATTTGAATTTATTGGTAGCAGATTTAATTTCACCTTTTTGTTTGCCAATAAGCAGCAGTTATAGAACATGAATTAATTTGAACTTCTATATTTTAAAGTTACACCAAACAGACAAAAACACTTTATTATAATTAGTGCTGTCAAACGATTAATCGCATCCAAAATAAATTTTTTGTCTACATAATATATGTGTGTGTACTGTGTATATTTATTATGTATATATAAATACACACACATACAGTATATATTTAGAACATTTTTACATGTTTTTACATGTATATATTTATATTCATAACATTTCATTTATTTATAAATATATTAAATATACAAACAACATATTTTTCTTAAATATATACATGCATGTGTGTCTGTTTTATATGTATACATAATAAATATACACAGCACACACACATATATTATGTAAACAAAAACTTATTTTGGATGCGATTAATCGTTTGACAGCACTAGTTATAATGTATGCCACCATTCGCTTGGGAACTGGGAATTTTTCTTAATTTTCACACCTTGACTTTTCCACAGTAAACAACAAATAGCCTATTGCAATACAATTTGTTACATTCAAAATAATTTCAACTAGATAAACACACTTGTAGGGTCAGGGTGGGAAATAAATGCTTTTAGTAGCTTATTTCGCCTTTAATAAGATCAACTATCCCTGCTAGCACACATACATCTCGGAGACGTCTATTTGATGTCTGCATTTACATCTGCAAGACGTATTTTTTACAGTGTTTGCTCATCTGCAATACGTCTATAGGACGTTTTCTATCAGATGTCAAATAGATGTCTACTAGATGTCTTTAAGATGTTTATTATTTAGAATGTATGTCAAATTGACATCTTACAGAGGTCTATCAGATGTTTGTAATCAGCAGATGCTTTCCAGATCAAATGATCTTTAACAGACATCTTACAGACGTCTATCAGATGTTTGTACTCAGCAGATGCTTTCCAGATCAAGTGATCTTTAACAGACATCTTGCAGACGTCTATCAGATGTTTGTACTCAGCAGATGCTTTCCAGATCAAGTGATCTTTAACAGACATCTTGCAGACGTCTATCAGATGTTTGTACTCAGCAGATGCTTTCCAGATCAAGTGATCTTTAACAGACATCTTGCAGACGTCTATCAGATGTTTGTACTCAGCAGATGCTTTCCAGATCAAGTGATCTTTAACAGACATCTTGCAGACGTATGTGTGCTATGGCAACACACGCGACACCGATATCGACGCGACGCACGCGTAAACTAGGTCTTTGTTTGGTCAACTGGCCTCGAGGTCACGGTTCTCTCAGTCGTGCGTCGCATTCACTCTCAGCATAGGCTGGTTGTATATAATGGGAGACTTCTGAGTTTGTTGCGTCGTGTCGCTAGTTTAGAGTACATACACGGACGAAATAGCGTGCGATAAAGTGCAGAGAAATGCAGCGCGTCAGTGGTAAGTGTGAAAGCACATTCTTAAGTTGGTATAATCGGTTAATTATCGTTGTGCGTCTAACAAATCCACAGCTAAACGCTTCTTGTCGTCAGTCAGACGCTAGTTAGATGATGAATGAACACCTGCTAGGAAACTGAACTTCCACTTCATATGTTCACTAAAGTCTACTTGACACTAGTTGGGTAAAAATTACTGCACAAAGGCTCAGAAAAGTGCAAGTAAGTTCTGAGAAAAGCTGCAGTATTTGTTTGCTTTGATATTTTGTTACAATGCAGTGACGTTTTTATTATTATTATTTTGTTTAGGAAATTATACCCATACGTTGATTGATTCTGGACTATCAGTAAACCATACTCTACCTAGGCCTTCAGTGGTGTCCTACATGAATTAATCCATCTCTTCATACCATCATAATGATGCCACGGCTATAGAAACCATAAATATTACACAGTAATGCAGTATAACAGGGCACTACATAACAGACAGGTATCTTATGTAGTGAGAATGAATGCCATTACTAAAGAAAGAAACCCAATTAACAATTGCGCAACACATCATCTGTAGCTGAAGCATTAACCTAACAAAATGACACAAATACAGTCCATCCGATGTTCCTACAGACATGTATTCACCCAAACGCATTTATACCTTACAGATAGCACTGGTATAAAACAAATAAGGTGATTACATGTGTTTTAAAGTTGACCTAACAATTTAATGTTCTCTTACTGCTTTATTTCGTCTTCACGAGTCTCCCCGCCGGTCTGCCGGTCTATTTTCCTGCAGGAGGAAAATACTGGTTAGCACAGCTTTACTAGGAAAGTGAGCAAGTAACATTAAAATAATTCATACAAGACGATGAAGAAAAGTGTATATATGTGTTTTAACGTACCGCTGTGACTCTCATCTCCCAGCTGGTCTGCGGCCGGAGGAAAACACCGGTTCATACAGCTCCACTCGGGAAACTGAGATATTCTGACGGAAACTTAAACCTGGCTTTATATCGCGCCAATATCATCAGAATACAACGCATCAAGCGATAAAAATGAAAATGAACCTACCATACTCTAGTGGTTTTTCATCTTCAGGAGTCTTTCACAGAGCCGGTGCCGAGGAGGTGTGTGATTGTTTTTCGCAGTCATTAGGAATACTGTTTTTAGATTTACTAAATACAGTAGTCAAATATTTTTTTCTAAATGCACTGAAAATCTAAACCTGAGAAACAGTAATAAAAGTTTTACTAAGTTTTAATAATATGATATACAGTGATGCTGTTTGCTAGCTAGTACGCTGACCATCCAATCAAAGGACGAGAAAATGCTGACGTTATCGTTAGCCAGCTAGCTGGACCTGGTGTTGCCAACTCGAAATCTGATTGGTTAAAGCAAC
>NW_015506022.1:26178-34768 GCF_001515645.1 Sinocyclocheilus grahami
GGGCTGGACTCTGCTTTGTCCACGGTGAAAGCCGATCCGACGATCCACAGCGAAGTTGATGTATTTCCTCAGCAACCAGCACGGATCAGCTCCAGGCATGATGAAGTGGATATCGTCCTCTGTTGGAAGACCAAACAAAGTAGTTTGCTTTCACAACGAAACACAACGTCTTTACGACATGGCGGCGGAAACAACAATACTACAGCGAGAATAAAAGTTACGCCTTCTTTCTTTGCGTGAACATTTGGGCGGCGTTATGCAAATCTTCCCATATAGTGATGTAGATATGTGGGGGTGTGTTAGAACGAGCCGTTTTAGGTAGGTGTGGCTGACTCTTAACTTTTATAAAGAATATCTCTTTGGATTTGAGACTTTAGTCTTTGCAACTTTACAGATCTTCTTTATGCACCAAGAGCTTGTAACACTCCAAAGAGAAAGGAAATATTGAAATCGCATCATATGACCCCTTTACTGCATTATTTTTTATTATGCAACAACAGACTATAAGTGTAGATGCGAGGTGAGCAAAAGTAGGCCTATTAAAAGAATAACCGAGTTCACATGTCTGTGTGCATTCAGATGACCATCACTGTCATCCAGCTCATGTGTCCTGCTGGAGCTGTCATATGATGCTTTGTGTCATGTCAGATGTGCAGCCATTGTTTACATATATGGCAAGTGACTGATGGAGAAATTACATCTTTGAAAGACTGATTGAGTAGTAATTTTGACACGCATGTTAGTACACTCAGGTAAGCTGAAGTCTTCCGTCATATCAGTGGTCTAGAAAAAGCTGGTTTAGTCTACATAAGTGTGTTGACCTTTGTGCTGGTCACCAGCTGGATGCTAGTGCCTTTATCTCTTTATCACTTAAGCTTATGGTGACAAATTCTATAAACAGGGTGTTTTGACAGTTGTTCACTGAAAACTTTTTCATGATGTTGCATCAACACCAATAGATGTCAGTAGAGACTTCGCGATAACTGCCCTAATATAAACATTTTTCTTGTAGCCTAGCTGTTATCTTGTTTTCTTTTAATTACCACAGGTTTTGTATTTCTTTTTTAGTTTTTGACTTTGACAAAAAAATTGTTTGTGGATCATTTTAGCAGTATTTACTCAAAAACAGAGGTGCATAAGTTTAGATCATAGAGGCCTATGATCAGTCAGTTTCCAAAAGAAATTAAGACCTGTGTTGACTAAAAGAAAACAAGCTGATAAAAACACTGAATCCAATATTTATATGACATAATGAGTAATTTATAAGCAATTTTTTTGTAGGCAAGACATTCATTCATTCTTATTAATTAATTAATATATGTATATTAAATATATAAATTTATAAATATATATATTAAATATATACATATATATTATATATAGTCTGATATATTTAGCCAAACAGTCTCAAATATTTAGCCAAAGCAAGAGATGTACAAAACAAATTACTAATTACTTGTGGTTTCTGTTGTCATGCTGGAAATGGCAGATCACTTTGAGTGCACTGCATTGTGGGATATTTCATTCCATGCTGCGTGTTGTAGTTACACATAGGTGTATACAGGAAATTCACATACTGTGTACAATATGCATACTGCAGAAATGCTGCAATTAATACGCTATTCCAAACATAGCCTTAAGGTGTGGTCATATTTACCGTTGTTTGGTGAATTTTTGCAGACAAAACCAGACGTTTCGATAGGTATACAGAACAGGAACAGGAATTTTGAGTGAGGGCAAAATATTTTGCAGTGGGTTAATTTGGTCATGCGAAGTCGCCATGACAGACAAGTGACTTATCTGTGAGCTGTGCTTCATACATCACTACACTGACAAGACAATTAACTTTTTTTGCCGGCGAAATTATGCTGATGTGGCAGTCCCATGAGTGCATCTGTAAAGAAATAGTTCATCCAGAAATGAACTATTTCCTGAAATTGTACTTGCCCTCAGGCCATCCAAGATGTAGATGAGTTTGTTTCTTCATCAGATTTGGAGAAATGTAGCATTGCATCACTTGCTCACCAATGGATGCTCTGCAGTGAATGGGTGCCGTCAGAATGAGAGTCCAAACAGCTGATAAAAACATCACAATAATCCACAAGTAACTTCAGTCCATCAATTAATGTCTTGTGAAGCCAGAAGCTGCATGTGTGTAGGAAACAAATCAATCATTACGATGTTTCAACTTCAAACCATTGCTTCTAGCTAAAATACGAGTCCATAATCCATAGTATTGCTTTCTTTAGTTAAAATGACATCTCATCTGAATCAGGAGAGAAATCTGCACAGATCAAGCACTGTTTACAAGCCAAAACAGCTCTAAACAAATATGTGAGTGGATTTTGATGTGAGAGGACAACAGGAGATGGACTTTTTCACTGGAGGAAGCATTATTATGGATTATGGACGTGCATTTTAGCAGTAAGATTTCAGCACTCAACGCTAAGGATTTTTTTTTACTTGCCCTGCCACAAAAAAAAAACTAAATAGCTGCTGTTATCATTGTTTTTGATCCATATTATCTAATAAATAAGCTTACGACACCAAACTTTTAGATACCAATTAAACTTTAAATTCTCGATTCCAATTTTCGGTACTACAGCAAAAACTACTAGCCTAACCAATATAATGTTTAAATATTATTAAAGACAAGTGAACAGTCAGCAAATAAGAACAAATGAACAAATTACAAACAATAGCACAACTGAATATATAGAACAAACATACAAATGAAACAATGCTTTAGGAAAAACATCAGACAGGCTGAATGAAAATGCAAATTCAGTCTCTGCCAGCAGGTGGCGCTTATGGAACAACAATAATGTCCCTTGGTTACCACTATAAACAAAGCAGCACAGCGCTTAGTGTTCATATCGATATCGGAATTATATCGTATTGACCGAAATTAAGAAATATATCGTGATATCAATTTTGGCCATATGGTCCGGCCCTAGTTAAAACACATTAATGATGGATTTGTTTCTTACAAAAACACAGCTTTTCTCTTCACAAGATGTTAAACTGATGGACTGGAGTTACTTGTGGATTATTGTGATGCTTTTATCAGCTGTTTGGACTCTCATTCTGATGGTGAACAAGTGATGCAATGCTACATTTCTCCAAATCTCTAAGTAATTTGTAATATTTCTTTGCAATTCCATTCATAACAGTGTTTCGTAACTTCCATGATGAATTCCTCGTACTCCCTCCTCCCCAAACGTGATTTACCGTGTTCTTTCTGGATGACGTGGGCTAGTTTTTGGCCGTCATGGGAATCAAATATTTTTGGTCTCTCCCTCTTACAAAAAGTGCTTATGTACCAGCTGGAGATAGCGCATACTACTTCACCGGCACCGCTTTACATCTCACACACACACACACACACACATGCAAGCTTATTCCTCCCAAGTTATGCTTCCACTTTATATTTCCCATGAGAGAAATATGTCGGGATTTACCCTTTAAATTCCTGAAACACAATCTTTGATTACTGCATTAAAAAGGACAGTTTAGATGGAAATAATGATCATTGCAAAATGATTTGAAGTGATATCATTGCCTTATCAAGTTAGTTTCGGTTTACAGAGCTTCATAAAAGGAAATGAGGAGTCTTTGTATTTGTACTGTTTTTTTAAAACTGAAAACCCATACCATTAAAGGAATGATTCACCCGGGAACGTTGTTACACCTTTATGATCCTAAAGTGCATTTTTAACGTCTGGTTTTGAAAGTAACGTCATTCAGTAGAAAAGGAATGTGTTTTTATAGATTCTCAGTGATTGTTAAAGGTCACTGGATTTGCTTGGCTGAACGAGCGGCCCTTAAATAAGCATAACGTTGGGGCCTCACCATGGAGGCATCGCTTGCCGTTTGATTTCTTTTGTGACTCTTTCAAGCGTCCATTCCTCCCCCAAACGCCCCGACAACTCCTGCCCACCCCAGCCCCACTCATCAGTTTTTGCATGCTGCTCAAACCCTGGTCATGTGACTTCTGTCCCAGCACAATCGAGTCGCCTCGCCATTGGTCGGATGCTTTGAAAGAGCATTGGTTTCCTGGGTAATGGAATGGTGGCTCCACTTCAGATCGTCTCCTAACGTTTCACACGGACTCTCAAGTACCGAATCAGGTGCCTTCGACTGTCTCTCGCGCTCAGACGAGTCTTGCACTTTCTAAAGATAGCATTTTAGGTGAGTAACCTATATATATATACAGTGCCTTGCGAAAGTATTAATTTTTTTCACGTTTTGTTATGTTGCTGCCTTATGTTAAACTGCTTTAAATTACTTTTTTTCCCACATCAATCTACACTCCATACACTATATTGACAAAACAAAAACAGAATTGTCACAACTTATTCAATGTATTAAAAAGAGAAAAAAAACTGAAATGAGTGCATTGCATAACTAAATATTTAGCCTCAAGTCTTTTTTGTTTGATGCGACAAGCTTTGCTCATCATCATTTGGCAATTATCTGTCATTCATCTCCTCATCTCTTCACCTCTCAAGCTCTGTCAGGTTGGATGGGGGCAGATGCACATTTTCAGGTTTCTCCAGAAATATTTGATTGGGTTCAAGCTCAGGCTGTGGCTGGGCCACTCAAGCACATTCACAGAGTTGTCTATAAGCCACTCTTGCTGTGTGCTTAGGGTCATTGTCCTGTTGGAAGGTGAACCTTCGGCCCGGTCTGAGCTTCTGAATGCTCTGAACTAGGTTTTCATTAAGGCTCTCTCAATATTTTGGTGCATTGAGCTTTTCTTCTACTCTGATGAGTCCCTCAGTCCCTGCCGCTGAAAAACAGCCCCACAGTATGAGGCTGCTACCAGCACACTTTACTTTTGGGATGGTACTCTGCAGGTGATGAGCAGAGCTGGATTCCTTCAAACATGATGCTTGGAATTGAGGTTCATCAGACAAGAGACTCTTGTTTCTCACAGTCTGAGGGTCCTTTAGGTGTTTTTATGCAAATTCCAAGTGTGTTTTCATGTGTCTTCACTGAGGAGAAGATTGAGTTTGGCCGCACTGCCATAAAGCCCAGATCGGTGGAGTGTTGCAGCAATGTTTGTCCTTCTGAAGCTTTTACCTATCTCCACATATGATCATGGAGCTCAAATAGAGTGACCATCAGCTTCTTGGTCACCAGTCTAGACAAGACCCTTCATCAACTGCTCAGTTTGGCCAGGAGGCCAGCTCTAGGAAGAGTCCTGGTTGTTTCAAACATCTTCCATTAAGGGTAAGTTGACTTTATCATATTTTGAAGGAAGTGCAGAGTTTTATTTTTAATTTGTATTTGTTTTATTTAAAACCAACACACATCTTACTGTGAGGTGTTTTGTTTGAAAAGTGCTTGTACTATATTTTTCCAATAAATGCTAGTTGGTTTGATTTTATTTATTTATTTATTTTTAAATATGACTGAAGTGTAGGTTTCTGGGCCTGCTGTACGTGTACAGTATATTATAATCGCTCTTTTGTATATTGCTGAGTATGTAAGTGCTTGTTGTGTGTCATTAATAGTTGCTTGAACAATCCTGAAGTTCGTGTTGACCTGTTGCCCTCAGGAATGATTCCCTGTCTGGAATCCACCCAGTACTGTCATTTACACAAACCTGCTTTATTATCATCGTCTCTGCACCACCTCCCGCGCTCCTGAAGCCTAACAAAGCCTCATTCATACTGAAGATCCGCTGGCTACGATTCAGTAACATCTGTTGGATATGTTCTGCAATTGTTATGACATTTGGTTATCAGGCTCTACAAATGAATTAACAAGACTAATTCCTGTGAAATGGAACAAGAATATCTTTCTGTGCGTCTGCTGTCTCTTTGATGGCGATGAAGGATGAAAGTGAAATGTTTTGAAAGCGTCATTGTTCTCTGTGTTTGGATGTCTGTCAGTCGGCGGTGCCGGGGGCCTTTGAAGGATGACTTCACATGGCTTTTGTTTCTCATGCCCCGTGACCCTCAGGTGATTTTCTTCATCCCCCTCTTCCTGAGCCTTTTGAAAGCTTTTCTGACGGAAAGAAAAACAACCCTCCCACCCAGAACCGCCCCTCTGAATTTTTCACCTCTCTCTTGAGATGAGATCTTGATATATTGTATACTGTCTTACATAGATCTCCAGCTAGTTAGTTGTGTTTGCCAAGGCAGGCATCACTGTGATCATTCCTCTTACTTATGATTTGGGATTTAGTTGGTCTCCCAGCCGGGCCAAGCTGCTGTTTATCTGGTTTATCTGGTCGACCAGCTGGTCTCCCAAAATGACAAATGCCCAAAGCCTCTCTAAAAGCAGCAAACAGACCAGCTTGGCCAGGATTGGACACCTGCTGCTAACCACCTTAGGCTGGTTTAAACTAGAGATGTGCAAAACTACAGATTCTTGATATTGGGGAGTTGATCTGGATCACATTTTTTAGGGGAAACTACTGTTCAAAGATTTTGGGTTAGGTAATTTTGTAAATGGGTTTTTGAAATGTCACTTCTGCTCACCAAAGCTGCATTTTTTTTAGCAAAACTCTTAATATTAAATTTGATTACTATTTTAATATATTGTAAAATAAAATGTTTTCTTGTAATCAACGTTGTATTTTCAGCATCATTACTACAGTCTTCAGTGTCACATGATCTTCAGAAATATGCTGATTATTATCAATGCTGCTTAATATTTTTTTGTGGAAACCATGATATATTTCGTTTGCGTTTCTTTTATTAATTGAAATTTCAAAAGAACAGCACTTGTTTGAAATAGAAACCTTTTGTAACATTATGAATGCCACTCATTTTTAATCAATTTTATGAAACATATCTCTTTCTCAACCAAAACAATAACAACAACAACAAAATCTTACTAAACCCAAACTTTTGAACTTTTTGGTTTAGCAATATTATAATCTTAAAAACAAAAAATTGGAGGAAAAAACAGCCATCGGCAATTAAATGAACTGAGCAGAACATAATCACAAAACGTCTGCCCGTGTATTTCTTTCCAGAGAGAATGAGTCAACATTTTCTCATTCTGAATAGCCACTTTTCCTAGAAAATCATCAGGATTATAAATAATGTGTAAGAGCTTTGTCAACTTTGCTTTGAGGAAATGACCTAAATAGTGGCATGCAAGATCATTCAGTCTGTATTGCTTTTCTGAGTCTGCTTTCTCTGGCTATTATAGACCTGAGCGTTTTTAGCGCAAACTTATCTTCTATTGAGCGATTCATGTTTCTTTAAAATCTTAGATGTTGTTGAATATATTTTGCTTCAGGGCTGCTTTTAAAATAGACCTGAAACTCTAGCCGTACTGAATTGTCTTGAGCCTGAGGAGAAAGGAGAAAACTTTCATTGTTGACAATGTGATTTGGGGCTGTGCTTTATTGAGTTATGGGAGTTTAACTACAAAATGAGCAGTGTAAGTTGCACTGCACACAAATCCCAGCAAACGACAAAGAGTTCTGTCATCATGTGGTGACCGTAATGACAGAGTCGGGCTATATTTAACCGCGCTGCATATAAACAACAATCAAGCAGCGCTACATTGTTTTGTTCCTTCTTTCACTTCATCCTGCACTTGATGCCAAAGCGAAGCATCTTATGGACAGGCTTTATGTGTGTGTAAATCAGTCTGTTCCAAACCTAGTGAACTGCCCACATTCATGCATTTTTCACTGGAGTGTCACTGGATTCTTTAAAGTGCACCTGCACTTTGAAAACTTCTCCTGCAAGAATAAGGAAATCTGTTTGGGGAAACTAATGGGTCGCATCTGTTCACGTTTTATGCTGAAACAAGTTTAACTGCTGGGTGTCCTTACTTTATGACGGAGTATTTATTCTTTTACAATGCGCCGAATGGCTTTGTTTGCCAATGGAAATACAATGACTAGGTAGATGAGGTAAGGAAGCAGTCATGTTCCTATTCAGGCCGATCCTTTCACGGTTAATTTGTCTTTCCTCATAAAGTAGGTCATGCGGTTATCAGGCATGCTTTCTGATGTCTATAAAAGTGGATGACTTTGAAGTTGTTGTTTTTTTTTTAGTTTTTAAAGGTGCATTTATTTTTCCCACTTAAAGTCTTACAGCCAAAAAAAAAACACCCTTGGCTAATCTGTTTAAAATGATAAACTTACCCATTTTATTCTACATAAGCGTGGACCCCTTCATAGAGGCCGCCATTTTGAGATCACATGACCAGACCGATACTCCTCACTTTATCTCAGTAACGACCTTATTATCAGGCACTTTTATTTGCAAAATAGCCAAGTCGTCTTTATTTCTATAGTGCTTTATACAATAAAGGTTAAAAGCGGCTTCATAGAGATAAACTGGAAAATAGCAGAATCAATTATGAAAACTCAACTATGAAGACAATAGTAGTTTAAATTCTGCTGTAAAGCAGCTCTAAAGGACAATAATGTCATTATTTAGCTAAAGTGAGTTAAGGGCTGCACGATGAATTGTATTTTTAGTCAGGATCATGATTTCTGCTTCTCAATTTTTTTTAAGTATAATCATCAGCGATATTTGTCTGCTGGTTATTTATCCTGAAGAGTTGAATTTAATTTGGCATTTGCAGTTTCTTGCATTAGTAACAGCCTCTA
>NW_015506022.1:38831-41430 GCF_001515645.1 Sinocyclocheilus grahami
CATGCAAAGAAAGAAGGCGTGGTTTCAGTAACCGCAGTTAGTGTTGAAGCAGCATGTCAGGGAGACGCTGTGTGTTTCTAGGTGAAAGCAAAAGCACTTTATTTGGCCTTCCGAAAGTAGATGCATTTAGGAATCTTTAAGATTAGTTGCAACAGAACAGCAATGCATTTTATGGACGACCGTTTCGTGAACCTAGGAGAGGAGGTAATTCTGACTTTGCTATGACAATCTGGTGCTTCTGAATCAGCTACTGTTTTGTTATTAGTTTAAGTATTTGCTATTGACTGTTCAAATGCGGAGTTTTGCGCATTGTGTGTGTGTGTGTGTGTGTGCGAGAGAGAGAGAGACAGGGTCACATCACAGTAGAGTCAGCTGTCTTAACCGCGGCTTGTGTACTGCATCATTACTGTGTCTGTTCCCCTTTCGGGCTTGAACTGATGGTAAAACTAATTACATATTTTGAAAGATGAAGCTTGCGATTATGGTAAGGGGCGTTACATTTCCGACGAGTGCTTGCGGTGTTCGGCCAATCACAATGCACTGGGTCAGCTGGCCAATCAGAGCAGACTGCGCTTGTCGGAAGGAGGGACTTTGTAGAAAACGAAGCGTTTGAGAGAGGCGGGGCATAGAGGACCTACAATAATGTACAGTATTTGAAAAATAATGTGTTTTTTGAACATTAATGCATGTCAACATATTCTGTTACACCAAATAATGATCTTTAAAAAAGCATCATATGACCCCTTTAAATATCTCCTAATTTTTCAAAACCTCTTTTTAGAAAGGAAACAATAGGCTACAGTATACAAATCAAGTAACTATAAAAGGAATGTTTAGAACAAAGAAATTTAAATTTTAGAAGAATTTGATGAGTTTACAACAAGATGTTTGATGTTTTAAACTGGTGTCTTGAGTCAAAATCTGAGTGACGGTGTTGAGACTCATATGATTGTATTCATTTATTTATTTCGTAGGTTGTGTTTATTTTCAAACATATCGTGTGCCAATAACGTACTTTCAATAGTAAATCATTTCTTTTCTGTTAGAATTAGGTTTGTGTTAGCAAAGTTAGCAATTCTAATTAGCTTTGTATAAAAACAATCTAAAACTGTGTGTTGATAGTGAGGGACAGAAACTGCTGAAAACAAAACAAGACACTCCTCCTACCTGGAGATGTGGGCGGAGCTTTGCCATTTCAGCAGAGTTCAGAGAGAGAGAGAGAGAGAGAGGGAGCTGTGGCTGTGGGAGGGAAGTGCGGGCATTCGTGAGGAGCTGTTCAAGAGAGAGAGAGCGCTGTGGCTGTGAGAGGGAAGTGCTGGCATTCGTGAGGAGCTGTTCAAGAGCAGAGCACACTCACCGCGCATCTGTCTCACTCCCTGCAGAGCTGCGTCCGTCTCTGAGGAACTACAGGACGTTCTGCTTTTGTGTGGCAGTAGCAGTCGAAGCCTGGAGGAGCTGTGTGTTTTATGAGGTAAAAGAACTGTTCTCCGCATGTTCGCTCGCAGCTGGAGCCTGGAAATCAACCGGTTAACGTCTGTAAGTGCGCGGAGATCTCAGGGTCAAAGTCATTTTACATCTACAGGAAAACTTTACTGCTCAGAGGTTGCTCTTTAATCGCTCAGAAAACTTAATGGAGGTTTTAGTTATAGTTTGTTTAAACATCAACTCTGTTTCTCCTGAAATAGACTCAAATTGGAGATATGAAACGAATGAGGATAGACTAGCTCAGATGAATCGGTCTTGGAGGAATTTGATAAGAAATACGAGTTTATAATGAGATGTTTGATTGCAGATTTTGGTATATTGGTCTGAGCGCAATTTGAGATTTCTTCTGAAAGTCTAGATGAGAAACATTTGAGATTGAGTAATTTTCTCAGAAGAATTATCTGAGCAGTAGGCTACACTTAAGCAAAAGTCTCACTTTCATCTCAATTTAATGTCATTTTGGTCGAATCTAAACTATTGAGGTATTAAACACCTCCTTAGTTATTTTTTCCAACTTCTTTAGGAGAAATAACTAAATTGACTACAGTAAGCATATATAAAGGAGCTATACGAGTGATTTGTATGGCATAAAACAAGAATCTGATGAGAAATCATGAGACTTTGGTAGAAAATCTGAGCACAGTCTGAGACTGATGAGATTTCCTTTGAAACTCCAGATGAGCCACATGAGATTGGAGACTTTTTCTCAGAAGAAAAACTACAGAAGAAACTCACTTTGCTCTCCATTTAATCTCATTTCAATCTAGAGAAACGGCTGATAAATTTAACATCTCCTTTGTGATATTTCATAACTTCCTTTGGAGAAATAAAAAAGCAAGCATGTAAAGGAGCCATAAAAGGAATAAGAACATGGAAAATTCGATTTGAGAAGAATTTGATGAGAAATATTTGTTTACAATGATACTTTTAATTGCAACCTTTGGTGTCTTGTAAAATCTGTGCACATTTTGAGACATTGTTGAGATTTCTTCTGAAACTCGAGAGGGGAAATGCACGAGTTTTTCTTCAGACTTAAGTCTCCATTTAATCTCCATTTAGTCCCATTGCGCTCTAGTTTTGATTATTTGAAGGTGTAGAGTTTTTCTTTGAAATA
>NW_015506022.1:41440-69236 GCF_001515645.1 Sinocyclocheilus grahami
ACAGATAATAAAAATAAAAATAGAACAAGTAAATAAGGAATAAAGATGTTTACATCTACATTAATAGCTGTTGTTTCTATGGTTGAATTTCACAACCATGTCTATATATAGGTTACATTCAAAAGACACACAATAGGACATTGTTTTTCATGAATAATGCCTATTTATTTACTTACTTGTTTACATTGTGAAATAATTTTTCTAAAAAATAAATCACATTTCCCAAATTTCCATTATCACAATGGATAAAAATTATATATTATGTGACGTTATGTGGAATGTTTATATATTGTGCTTTTATCATGCTTTTTATATATCAGTATTTGAACTGCCTAATTTTATGAATAACCAAATATGTAATACATACATACAAAAGATGATATATTTGTTAATTTCGTTAATTCTTTGTTTATTTGATTTTTGATGATGTAAACAAACATTTATTTGTTTGTTTGTCTTGTACAGTATATATAATACATAAATATTGTACTCAATATGACATTTTTTCCCCACAGTTTTGTTCTGCATTTCTTTATTTGTATTAATTTATTCATTAATGTCTGTAATTTATTTATTTTTTTCTGTAATCATTTATTAGTTAATTTGGTTATTCAGTCATTCATTTTATTCATTAATTTAGAAATCTAATTGTGATATTTAGAATCTAGCAAGATCATTATGAATAATGAGAATCATAAAGAATCATAAATGAACAAATTAAGGTAATGAGAAATTATCAGCAAAATGAGCTTAATTGTCAGAAAAAAACGGTTTTCTTTATGCAAAATGTAATTTATTTATTTTGTTTGTTTTTGTGATGAAATATGACACAGACATGTTTTCAATGGATTCACCCACATAACCATCATGTTTTGTGATGGAGCTGTTTGTCCATTTGAGTTTTTGCTGTGTTGTTTGGTTTCTATGGGAAGCTGATGGTCCGGTTTCAGTGTTTCAACAACAGCACATAATGATATTACCAACAGAAAGAAAGCATCACAGACGAGATCTAACTGATTCTCCTAGACAGCAGTGAGATTAAATCCAGATCAAATGCAGATTTAAGTCTATTTTTATTGCTTCTGAAGTATGTTAGTGGAAACATCCGAAACAAAACTGAGACCTTCATGAAATTTCCCGATCTGTGAGCAATAAAACATTCCTCTGAGCCCCCGAAAGAGACGCAGATCTGTTTGAAGAACTCAACATGTGACTTCCATCGCAAGCGTCTGGTTACACTCACAGAGAGCTGACTGAAAACACAGCTCCTAATGCTCACTTGCACCAAACACACATTTAGAGCAAGATCAGTTCTTCAGAATCAGAACAATATTATCTGAACAAGATTTTGTAATCGTAAATGTATTTGTACACTTGTATTTAAAAAGTCAGTCTATGCATTTATTGCAATTTTGTTGTGTCTTGAAGGGATTTTGTATGTAGTACTATGAAAACATGTCCAAGTCAACCCAAAAATCAAAAGCTGAGAAAACTTAAAAGTTTAAGGCAGCCAGCTTCAGGAGATTTTTGAGATTTCTCAACTTGTTGTGTTCAGTTTATTCAACAAAAAGTTGAGAGAACTCAAAAATCTCCTACAAAAACAAGTTGAGAAAACTCAAAAAAATCTCCTGAAGCTGGTTGCCTTAAACTTTTGTTTTCTTAACTTTAGATTTTTTTTTACAGTATAGATAGATAGATAGATTTAAAACTGATTACATTTTGTATAATGAATGCGATTTCATATGTTTTCATGTCAACATATTCTGTTACACCAAATAATGATCTTTAAAAAAGCATCATATGACCCCTTTAAATATCTCCTAATTTTTCAAAACCTCTTTTTAGAAAGGAAACAATAGGCTACAGTATACAAATCAAGTAACTATAAAAGGAATGTTTAGAACAAAGAAATTTAAATTTTAGAAGAATTTGATGAGTTTACAACAAGATGTTTGATGTTTTAAACTGGTGTCTTGAGTCAAAATCTGAGTGACGGTGTTGAGACTCATATGATTGTATTCATTTATTTATTTCGTAGGTTGTGTTTATTTTCAAACATATCGTGTGCAAATAATGTACTTTCAATAGTAAATCATTTCTTTTCTGTTAGAATTAGGTTTGTGTTAGCAAAGTTAGCAATTCTAATTAGCTTTGTATAAAAACAATCTAAAACTGTGTGTTGATAGTGAGGGACAGAAACTGCTGAAAACAAAACAAGACACTCCTCCTACCTGGAGATGTGGGCGGAGCTTTGCCATTTCAGCAGAGTTCAGAGAGAGAGAGAGAGAGAGAGAGAGAGCTGTGGCTGTGAGAGGGAAGTGCTGGCATTCGTGAGGAGCTGTTCAAGAGAGAGAGAGATTTTAATTGCAACCTTTGGTGTCTTGTAAAATCTGTGCACATTTTGAGACATTGTTGAGATTTCTTCTGAAACTCCAGAGGGGAAATGCACGAGTTTTTCCTCACACTTAAGTCTCCATTTAATCTCCATTTAGTCCCATTGCGCTCTAGTTTTGATTATTTGAAGGTGTAGAGTTTTTCTTTGAAATATTCTTAAGTCCCTTTTGACTCCAAACATCTCTCATTGAAAATTGAGACATGGTACGTATGTGGTGGATAATGGATGATAGCATGGAGCTTGGATTTGATTATGCACCCATGTGTTTAGATCGACATTAATCATGCTTCTTTAACAGGCTGCTTCCCACTAAGTCTTTTCTGAACTCGCTTTTTGCTTTTAATCTAACCAGATTCCCCTGTCAGTCTGTTTAACCACATTCGGCCTGCTAATGACCAGACTGCATGCTTGAAAGTCCAGCACGGCCACCAAATCTGGTTAGTATATTCTTAGGAGTGGTGTAATATCATTATCTTATTCCAAACATAAAACCTTCCCAAGCATTTATGACTTCAGGCGCATGTTGCAGCACTTGTGGAATATGGCTCACGTGATGTTTATTCATGACTAATCAAAGTAAATCTGGTGACGTGGAGTCAAAGGCAGCAGGGCATCTCGTGAAGCGCTTGGCTCAGCTCTGGTTAAAGTGACATTTCAGCACTTGGCTTGTTAAGCTGATCAGGGCAATGCTGGGGTGATGTACTGTCAGGCGGCTCCGTTTAGCCTTCGTCCTGTTACTGATGAGAAACAGCAGGTCTGAGAACACAGCTGTCCATTAGAGATGCAGGCGCACTGCGGTGCGGTGCTAAAACATTGATCGAGAGAGAGACTGGACACGGGGAGAGTCAGTATAGTGACTGTGCTGAGAACTATTGCATTGTATAAGAGAGTGAGTGTCAGGGATGCTTAGTTTAGACTATAAGGGTACATTTACATAACAACAGAGTACCAAAAAACGGAAACTTTCCTTTGCGTTAATCAAAAAAAACTTTTGCGTTCACACAGATCTGCGAAAACGGCTAAAAGCACTGTATTTTGCATGTCAGGCCAGTAGATGTCACTTTATAAAGAAGCACTACACAAATCTGCGTTTTTGTACTTTGCACAGAGACAATAATGATATCATTTTGAGGCCCCCCAAAACATTGTTGTCATGTAAATGAATGGCCAAAACGCATATGGTTTTAAATTTTAGTTGAAAACTGTCTTATGGTATGTTTTCAGCTTTGTTCGATTCACTCATATCTTATAGTAGTAGGCAAGACATCATGGTCTTTTACTGGAAAGTGATGCACAGAGTGAGGTGCATTGACTCTTGTGTTGACCACTAAAGCTTCACTGAGTTCTCTAGATCAATGTGGAGAAACACACACAAGCTTTCATTAGGGTTTGTGAACGCTCCTGTGCTTCACCTTATATGCAAATCCTTCCCTTGTCAGCATTCAATAAAAACCTCTCTGTTTCTCTCTGTCGTTATCTCGGGATCTTTCTAGATCTCTGCGTCTATGTAACCTCTCATGACGTGTGAGCTTCTGCCTTTCACACCCCATTGACACTCAGGAAGGTGTAAAAATATGTTCAAAAGTGTGAAGATTCCCGGATAACACGATAAAAAGCCTTTGATTTGTGGTCAAGGTCAGAGTTTCTAGACAAATCAAACCCAACAAACAAAATGTTTGTTTCCAAACATTACATTTTAGAAATGGCAGCTGAAACTTCAATATGGAAAGCTTTCTTAATGCAAGTAGAATGTTGGCGTACTGTGTCTGACAATGTTCTCTTTAATTTTTATGAATTATGAACTTTATGTCCAATAGAGAGTCCAATAGCTGCTGCTTTAGTGGTTATTGAACGGCATACAGAAAATATGCACCAACTGCATCCAAAATGCAAACAAGTTATGGAAGAGTCTGTAGCTGTCAACCTTCCCTTGGTTTTGTGTGTTTGGGCAATCCTAGAAAAAATTAGCATGAGATTTAAATGCTTTTTAGATATGCATCATCTCCGCCGTACTCGATGGAGGAAGTGAAAGGTGTTTGTTTGACATTGACTCATACGGCAGCTCTTGTCTGATGCGAGCAAGAAATGGAAAAAGCATAACAACCATAAACAGACTGTCTGCTTACCCAACACACAACATCTTCAAAGCAACTATCATCTGTGAAAATCTGCAAGGACACGCAAAATTTTGTCTTTTGAGTTGAAATGTGTGCAAGTCAAAGACATGGCATGCTTTTTTGAGTGGCTGTTTACAATTTATTCAGAGATACATAAAACAAAAATACAATTTATACATACACCTCTTATGATGAATGTGTTTTTCTTATAATTTCAGAATCAAAACCAATTTTGATATTTTTGGGAAGCATAAAAAAGGTGGTAAAAAAATTGTCTGCCAAAGTCATTTGGTGCAACCATCATGCAGAAACTTGAAGAAAAAACAGGAAATTATATCATAGGATCCCTGAACACATTCAGGTGTCAAATCTCTTAAAATATCAGATAGTTTTAACTTTGTATGATAAAGTAAGGTTAGTTCAGGTTGTAATTGTACAACCCCTTCCAATAAACTAAATATCATAAAGTGATATTTATGAATTAATCATTTATGACATCTGTAAGAATATTTTTTTTGTCTTAAATATATTTAAATCACTTTTTTGAAAGTCATGACTAATGTGTACAATATTCAAGATGAACGGAAAATATGTTATTAGACTAATTTGTAGTCTAAATTTAAACGATATGAAACTTAACAGAATACAGAAATGTTAATTTCCAAGAACTTGTCATATGTATTTTAAACTAGAATTTGAATAGATTTTATTGTAAATGTTGGATATTAGATATCCTCAGATTCAGTTGTCTGGTTCCTCGCTCCAGTCTGAAACATTTTTTAAATCTCACAGTGTCAATTTGCAAGACAAATGTTATTTTTAGCAAAGCACAGTCTTAATGTTTTTGCAGGCGGCGATGCTTCTATTTTCTTCCTCATCTCAGCATTTGCTGTGAATTTTATTCTGCACAATCACAGCTCTGAGAAAGGTTTAGTCGGTCTCATTTTCTCATGTCTCATCCTGACACCCTTTACAGCTTTTCACACAAAACTCAGTTGTTTGATAATCTTTGATAATCTAAAAGAGCTTAGATTTCAATCCTCTGAGTTGTAACTTTGTTTCATCCTCGGTTCCCATGTCTTGACTGAAAAATCAATCTCCTGTGGTACTCGGATTCACACGCATGCTAATTTAAACGCTTGTCTGGTCTGGGACACTGGCATAGACATTGTCTTTCTGCAAGATGCATCAAGGAGACTGGCAAGAGTGTTGACGCTTTCCATGTCCCAAGGCTGTCTGAGTAATTATTTAGCAAGGCTCACATAATGAGAGTGAGTTCGCTATGCTTCGGCGGCCTTCACCCATATAAATATCCTCACTTGGAAACCACAAGCTGTTTGCCACTGTTGCTTTGAGTCGTTGCCCCAAAGTTCCCATCTGTGCCACTACTTGACTGCATAAGTAGACCAGCCATTGCCTGGCAGTTTAATGCGTTACCAAATACGCCATGAGCGAACCCAACAGCGGCTGCCCACTTTTTCAGTGACCTTCTTAAAGACGATTGGATATTGAAACAAATTTCACAGTTTAATTTGATTTTTGACCGAATTTTTTGGCAGAATTTAAGAGCTGAGTAGGCCTAGATCTGTTTTGAAAGTTATATTGTGCAGCGTATTGAGACAAATTTCACAAAGATGAAGATGTGAGAAACGCTCCAGGATACCAAAGCTCGTGCCAGGCTCCGGCCTAGTCCTTTTCATTCATCAAGTGACTCTGACTCAAACTAGCTCTTTCTCATCAACCAACTTCAGCAAGATCTTGGGGCCTTAAGATTGCATCAGGAATCTTAAACAGAACAGGGTAAACAGAACAGAACCAACATAAATGTATTGCAGATATTGTTAAAGTTCAATAATGTTATGTACACATTTTAGAATTAGTCTGATTCAAAGGAGAATCAGAAGGCTGAATCCTGACTGACAGAGGAGGAGCTGGGGATGGAGGAGGGTAATTAGCTATTGAGCAATGCGAAAACTGCTGATAATACTGAGGGACCTTGTATATGAATGCTTAGATAGGTCGTATTCCCATAGGTAGATGGGGATCAGCTGAGAGTCAGCTGATGCGAGCTTGACTAACGTGACCTGCCAGAATTAACGCTATGCTTAATTTATACAAAAGATAAGCTTCATATTCTAACTTACAAAATTAATATGAAATACAATATAAAGCCTATTGGAGATTATTGAGCATCGAATATTTATTGTTTTGAATTAAAAAAAGAAATTAATAGATCATTTAAAGAGTTACTCCGCCGCAAAATGAAAATTATGTCATTAATCACTTACCCCCATGTCGTTCCAAACCCGTAAAAGCTTCGTTCGTCTTCTGAACAAAATTTAAGATATTTTGGATGAAAACTGGGAGGGCATCAGTGGTTCAACCGTAACGTTATGAAGCGACGAGAATACTTTTTGTACGCGAAGAAAACAAAATGAACGACTACATTCAACTATTCGTCTCCTCTGTGTCTCTCCGCATTCCGGTAGCTACATTTTGGAGAATAACTACTGAACGCAAGCAGTGTATGCTCTTCTGTGTCAGCCGGGCTGCACGGATGCGCTGGTTTCATTCAAATCAAAGCGTAACTGCCAGAATTAACGCTATGCTTAATTTATACAAAAGATAAGCTTCATATTCTAACTTACAAAATTAATATGAAATACAATATAAAGCCTATTGGAGATTATTGAGCATCGAATATTTATTGTTTTGAATTAAAAAAAGAAATTAATAGATCATTTAAAGAGTTACTCCGCCGCAAAATGAAAATTATGTCATTAATCACTTACCCCCATGTCGTTCCAAACCCGTAAAAGCTTCGTTCGTCTTCTGAACAAAATGTAAGATATTTTGGATGAAAACTGGGAGGGCATCAGTGGTTCAACCGTAACGTTATGAAGCGACGAGAATACTTTTTGTAGAATACAAAATGAACGACTTTATTCAACTATTCGTCTCCTCTGTGTCTCTCCGCATTCCGGTAGCTACATTTTGGAGAATAACTACTGAACGCAAGCAGTGTATGCTCTTCTGTGTCAGCCGGGCTGCACGGATGCGCTGGTTTCATTCAAATCAAAGCGTAAATACATGTAGAAAACGTATCCTTGACTGACACAGAAGAGCGTACGCTGCTTGCGTTCAGTGGATATTCTCCAAAATGGTTCTACGGTGATGCGGAGAGACACAGAGGAGACAAATTGTTGAATAAAGTCGTTATATAAGTCGTTAATACAAAAAATATTCTCGTTGCTTTATTAAATTCAGATTGAACCACTAATGGCAGATGGACTATTCTGACGATGCTTTTCATACTTTTCTGGACCTTGACAGTGTTATTTACTTGGCAGTCAATGTGACAGTCACAAGCCTCCCGGTTTTCATCCAAAATATCTTAAATTGTGTTCCGGAGACGAACGAACCTTTTTCGGGTTTGAAACATGACTGACAAAATGTTAATTTTGGGGTGGGGTATCCCTTTAACCTCATCAAATGACTACATGGCTAAATATAAAATATGAAGTATTTCTAACTGACTACTTCTAACTGACTAGTTGGTTAGCCTCATTAAATGACTAGATAGTTGAGTATAAAACACAGAGTATATTTAAAAAAAATATTGAAATTACATTTAATAATACAAAAATTACAAAAGTACAAAAATTCTTAAGATAAATAGAACTACCAGAAAAAAGAGCACACTCGCCTCTAGCTGATGAGTTACTAGTTGACAAGTCAACCATCCAAATCCATAGTAAAATGTAATCACTTAAAGATTACAAAGACAAACTTTTTTATTTGGAATAACATGCTTCATTGAATCATGCCCATTGAAACCACAATATTTTAAGCTAAACTGGGTCAACTTTGAATTCATGTTGACTTCAAGAAGTTTCTCTTCAAAAGGAATTTGATGGTGGATGTACAGTTTGTGCACATCCACTTCTATACAGTCTGACCACAAGGGAGTTTGCTCTTGTTTTAATATAGGCCTAGCCACTCACAGTAGGTGCACCTGTTCTGTCTTGCATTGAAAATAGGCCAATGCCTCAGGACTTCCTTTGTTGGCGATCTGTCTTTAACACCTCAGGCTTTGATATTCATAATTTCGATAAATTTGGAACAGAATGCAACATTATAAAAAGTGCGGAACACGGTTTTAAATTTAGCAAAGCAGGCATGTCAAAGAATATTAAATAACTCATGAACCTGAAGTCTCATGCTGCACGCAAGCAAATTTGGAGAACAGAGACGGTCTGGCTGTAAAGACGACGCATACACGGGCTAAAATTGGCATGGCTGTTTAGTAATGTCAGTAAACAGATACTCCTTATATCGAAATCCTCTGACATTCTTCTTTACAAATCCTCGTTTTGTACTTCTAATTCGTGACCGTTGTTTTGTTTTGATCTCTCCGCTGCGTTTCCGCGTTCGCCACTTCTGAGCGGCGCATGCACAACACCGACGTCTTACGTCATCCTCCCGGAGCTGCTTCCGTGTACAACAGTGAGCGCAAGCTAGATTTAATTGATTATTAAGTTTTAAATATGGTTATTTTTCTTACAAAAATGCATTGATTCGCTACAGGCAAATTTTTGTTCACCCCCCGCAACCGTGTGAGGCACTTTTTTATTTTGGATGGATGCGCTTTATTTCACTTCTTTTGGATTGATGAACTGCAACACCCGCTGACTGCCATTAAACAGCTCGGAAGATCAAAGACTGTTTTTAATATAAAGGCTTGTTCACACCAAGACGAATATCGTGCGCGATTATCGCCGACGTTTAATGCCTTGTTACTAAACAAAGGGCGCCAATGGGAGTGTGCACACCAACATGCAAAACGCGAGGCGTAAAAGCGGCATTTTTTTTTAAAAACGCCTCGGGCTCGTTTTTTTGGTTTGACGCGCCGCGTTAAAAACTGGCTGACCAATGAGATTGCCGCTTTTATTCACGTACCTGGAGATGCTGAAGTTACAGTAAAACACGACTTGGTGGCACTCAAGCACAAAACGGTCTTGCCAAGCACACATTGATACCTAACGACGAAGAGGAAGTAAGCAGACCAAGAAGATGCAACAACAAACTACTTAGATGCAACAATAAATGGGAGAACAGCATTGGAGAACAATTGTGTGAGGGGGTTCAGAGATACACAAAACTTTAAAAATGCGTACAAAGACATTGACATGTCCAATGTTTGCAGTATTTATCTCCAGACAAGGATGAAACTTTGTAGTGTTAATTGCATTAATTAGTTTGTCCACAAGGTGGCAGCACTGGCACCACCATTTTTCAGTCGAAAAAGTAACTGAGATGGAACAACAACAAACTACTTAGATGCAACAATAAAGGCACCAGCATTGGAGAACGATTGTGTGATGGGTTTAAGAGTTAGGCGCAACTCTTAAAAACTCGTACAAAGACATTTATCTGTCATAATGTCTGGAGAGAAATAGCACAAACACTGGACAAGGATGAAACTTTGTAGTGCGCATGTTTTGAGCACTTGTTTCCACACATTATCAAATTAAGTAGCCTATACTTTGAAAGGCTATGTGTTCAGCTATGCATATGCTAAGCATTTGCATCAAAAATATATACTGCAGGCTTTACTGTAAAGACCCAATTAAATGGCTTTATAATCACAGTTTTCCTTTCATTGTTGATATTTTCCTATTAGCATGTCCGTATGCTCGGCTTGCACATGCACCTTGAATGTTTTTGCGCTAATTCGTTTGTCCACAAGATGGTAGCACTGGTGCCACCATTATTTCACAGTTGAAAAAGAAACGAATGAAACCACAACAAACTACTGGAGACGCAACAACAATAAACGCGCCCACATTGACAAGTGATTGTGTAAAGGGGTAACGAGAAATACACAACTCTAATTTTAATGCGTACAAAGAAATGTATTGGTCATGATGACATCTGGAGAGAAATAGCACAAACGCTGTGTTGAGCGCCTGTGTTTGTGCACAATATCAAATAAAGTATACGTTGAAAGGCTATGCATTCAGCTGTACACATATGCTAAGCGTTTGCGTCAAAACTTAAGTATACTTGAGGTTTTACAATTAAAACCCCAATTATATGGTGTAACAAGCACATTTTTCCTTTCATCGTTGACATATTTCCCTGAAACAGGAATTTGGCTTATAACATTAGCCATTTAGTTTACATCACATCTATGAAATATTATTAGCTACTTGTTATTGCTAGTCAGTTACAGATGGTGTTGGGGGAGTAACATACTCTAAGAGAGCATTGTCATTGGTCAAAAGTTGGGACATGCCCATGAGTGCCCATGCACATTGACAAAAAAGATAACCTAAACATGGTCAGATTCCTGACAGGGTACTATTTGTCTTGGATCGGCTATCTATCGGACCTTGTTTAGTGTCTATGCTTTGGATTGGTTTGACCCTTTATTTGTGTTATTTTATATATGAAACATCCTTAGCCAGAAATCTTGCTGATGCATCGCTGCTGCGGGGTGGAGATGCCATCCAAATAAATCACCATTTGATTTATAATGTGTAGAGACAGTAATAATTCTCTCCACACACCCACCAGACACAATCCCTATGCTTTCTCTGCACCGCATTCATTCAGTGATCATCTGCTGAGGAAACATTCAATCAGAGCCACACTACAGCTGACAGAGAGCGTTTGTTAAAGCTGCAGAAAATTAGACATGTTTGGCCATGTGTTTGTGGCAGAGTAGGACACAGATGTGTTCTCACTAAGGTATTTTTAAGAAAGAGCCGTTGTTGTGTCTATAAGGGGGCTGAAGATGACATGCACCATGGGAAATATACACCTCAACAGCTGCAACAGAAAACAGTGTCTGTACTGCATGTGATAGGCAACAGTGGCCTATTTTGTGGGTTAATATTGTATTAAACACGTGTAATGTTGCTATGGCAAGTGAGCCGTAAAATGTCTCAGACTGACATTTGACAAGATATGCCATTGCTTAGATGCCAAGATGTTTGCTTATAGAAATGGATTTGATTTAGCCTATATTGTGAAGACGAAACAAAAACTATCAATAATGAGCTTTTCAAATAATTTTACATATGAGGAATATTTTCGACCTTCTGAGTTGCTATATTGTGGCTAATATTTGGACGATTACCAAGCTAGGTGTTTGCTAGGGTGTTGCTAGGCATTTGTTAGTTTAGCTACGGAGTTATGTCTTCATAGACAGTTGTGATGTTGTTAGTTGAACATTGCTAAAGCTGTTGTTGTGGGTTATTTGATAGTGTTGCTATATGGTTTTGGGTTTCTGGTAATGTGGTTGATGGTGTTCTGGATAGTTGCTGGGGTGTTTCATCTTCCAGGCAAAAAACAAATCTGGATGGTTTGGCAAAAAAGGGGTGGACGATATACCGTTAGACATGATTAACTGGTAAAAAATTGTTAACCGGTAGAGATTTTCGACTATTGTCTCTCGCGGGTTACACACACACAGGGGTGTCAAGTAACGAATTACAAATACTCACATTACAGTAATTAAGTAGTTTTTATCAGTAATTGTACTTTTTTGAGTAATTTAAAAATCGTGTACTTTTACTTGAGTACATTTTAAGTGATGTATCGGTAATTTTACTCCGCTATTTTCCTCCGTTTGTGGTCGTTACATGCTTATTTTAATTGTATTTTTATCAACATGATTGGATAGAGAGAGATAGTAATAGGTCTTGTGACTTTCGTCAAATCAAATTGTGCACAGAAAACTTTAACCGCCAACAGTTTATCATGGCTGCTGGAAGTGCATTCTTCAAGCATACACTGTTAACTCACGCAAGTGCCACGTTCGGTAAATTCCCACTCACTTATGAGACACGAGATCTGCGCTGCCTCGTCTCTCTCTCGCGTGTGTTCTACTGCAGTCACTTGGGTAAGTCGTTGTTGCTTGTGGAACTTGTTGACTTTTGATGAGTTTGAGTGATGCGCGCTGTGAAAAAGTGATGACACGTGGCGTTAATATACTGCATCTGTGCCAGCGCGTGATGTAATAAAACTGCAGCTCGTTAATAAAAGTTTTTTATTTTAATTTTTTTTTATCCATTTTAGAAAATCCACCTTCATTTAGCAAGTGTGTGTGTATGTTTTCCTTTAAAAAAGTTTCCCCAGAAAGAAATACTTCGCTATTTAATGCATTTTTCCTTACAAATTGTATTATCAGCATAACAATTCGAGTAAATGTGTGAAGGGTATGGCATGATGCCATCCTTCTAGAACAATGTGCATTTATGTTAAAACTGTAGCATAAATGATCAAGTTTAGTTATTCTTATTTCTTTATTGCAAAACGCTCAAACTGGCACCGTTTTGGAGAGAAATGGGCTCTCATTTTAACCCACCCTTTATTTGTGTTATTTTATATATGAAACATCCTTAGCCAGAAATCTTGCTGATGCATCGCTGCTGCGGGGTGGAGATGCCATCCAAATAAATCACCATTTGATTTATAATGTGTAGAGACAGTAATAATTCTCTCCACACACCCACCAGACACAATCCCTATGCTTTCTCTGCACCGCATTCATTCAGTGATCATCTGCTGAGGAAACATTCAATCAGAGCCACACTACAGCTGACAGAGAGCGTTTGTTAAAGCTGCAGAAAATTAGACATGTTTGGCCATGTGTTTGTGGCAGAGTAGGACACAGATGTGTTCTCACTAAGGTATTTTTAAGAAAGAGCCGTTGTTGTGTCTATAAGGGGGCTGAAGATGACATGCACCATGGGAAATATACACCTCAACAGCTGCAACAGAAAACAGTGTCTGTACTGCATGTGATAGGCAACAGTGGCCTATTTTGTGGGTTAATATTGTATTAAACACGTGTAATGTTGCTATGGCAAGTGAGCCGTAAAATGTCTCAGACTGACATTTGACAAGATATGCCATTGCTTAGATGCCAAGATGTTTGCTTATAGAAATGGATTTGATTTAGCCTATATTGTGAAGACGAAACAAAAACTATCAATAATGAGCTTTTCAAATAATTTTACATATGAGGAATATTTTCGACCTTCTGAGTTGCTATATTGTGGCTAATATTTGGACGATTACCAAGCTAGGTGTTTGCTAGGGTGTTGCTAGGCATTTGTTAGTTTAGCTACGGAGTTATGTCTTCATAGACAGTTGTGATGTTGTTAGTTGAACATTGCTAAAGCTGTTGTTGTGGGTTATTTGATAGTGTTGCTATATGGTTTTGGTAATGTGGTAATGTGGTTGATGGTGTTCTGGATAGTTGCTGGGGTGTTTCATCTTCCAGGCAAAAAACAAATCTGGGCAAAAAAGGAAAAAAGGGGTGGACGATATACCGTTAGACATGATTAACTGGTAAAAAATTGTTAACCGGTAGAGATTTTCGACTATTGTCTCTCGCGGGTTACACACACACAGGGGTGTCAAGTAACGAATTACAAATACTCACATTACAGTAATTAAGTAGTTTTTATCAGTAATTGTACTTTTTTGAGTAATTTAAAAATCGTGTACTTTTACTTGAGTACATTTTAAGTGATGTATCGGTAATTTTACTCCGCTATTTTCCTCCGTTTGTGGTCGTTACATGCTTATTTTAATTGTATTTTTATCAACATGATTGGATAGAGAGAGATAGTAATAGGTCTTGTGACTTTCGTCAAATCAAATTGTGCACAGAAAACTTTAACCGCCAACAGTTTATCATGGCTGCTGGAAGTGCATTCTTGAAAAAGTTGACTTTTGATGAGTTTGAGTGATGCGCGCTGTGAAAAAGTGATGACACGTGGCGTTAATATACTGCATCTGTGCCAGCGCGTGATGTAATAAAACTGCAGCTCGTTAATAAAAGTTTTTTATTTTAATTTTTTTTTATCCATTTTAGAAAATCCACCTTCATTTAGCAAGTGTGTGTGTATGTTTTCCTTTAAAAAAGTTTCCCCAGAAAGAAATACTTCGCTATTTAATGCATTTTTCCTTACAAATTGTATTATCAGCATAATAAAGTGGCAGCAGTCTAATGTTTCTCCTGTCAAAAGAGAGAAAATCTCTCATTGCTCTTGACTAAATCACACTTGTAACTTTAATAATATATTTAATTTACACAGTGAACAATATGCAGTGCTTTTATACATTTAATTACTTTCTACAATATATGTAGCATTCCTTATTTATTTGTTCTACTGTAGTTTTTTGTCCTATTGCTTATTAGTTTCTTATTTAATCACTGACTGTTTACTTGTCTTCAGTAAGCTCAAGGTTTTTTTTTTCTTCAATTTAGACTAGTATTTGTTTTTTGTGATACTGACACTGGTGACAAGAACTGTTGTCAAACATTTTTATATCATAAAGACCTTATTTAAAGCAAAAACAACTATATCAAGATATATATTGTTACCGTGAAATAAAATTACTCATATCCTGGATTTAAGCTTTTGGTCATATCGTCCACCCCATTTGGAAAATATTAGCAGATTTGCACAGTTTAAGGTATCATTCAAGTTTAGTACTTCAATAGATTAAGCAATAGACATAGTCATCAAGTGTAATGTCAGCGTTGCCTCATTAATTATTTGCACTTTTACACTTGTGTATTAAACAGCAGAACTGCAAACAGAGAGTGTGTCTCTCTTCCCTTGAGGGGCAAGATGACATTTACATGCTACATTCTACAGATGTGTGTTTGTGCTCGTGTGAAACTTCGGTCTGTCTCTAGAGGTTCACTCTTCTTACTATCAATACATTTGCAATGATTTATTAATGGCAACATTGCACAGTAGTAGTTTCAATAAATAATAAAAAACTGGCTAATAGCATCTGCTAGTGTTAAGAGAAAGCACCACGCGGCACAATAATGGTGCGCTTGTTCCTCAGGACATATTCCCAACAGCCCGCAAAACACAAAGAGGATGATGAGAGAGAGGAATGGGATAATTCCAGTAATCATAGCTTTCGGAGGACGCGCTCAGAAGGGAGGAGAAAGGGAAGTTATAGATGTGTATGGGGTGGGTCTGCATTTCTGAAGCAGTGGGTCTGGACATGTGCAAGTGATTGTATGTGAGAGATGGAAGTTAATGGATCCAAGCGTGTGGCGGCTCTCCACCCTAATCTCAAGTCAAGTCACAATGCCAAAATGTGTATTTTTTTGTTCTAACATGAATGCAGTGAACTTAAAGGGTTAGTTCACCCAAAAATTAAAATTAGCCCACAAATTATTCACCCTCAAGTCATCCTAGGTGTATATGACTTGAGAGTGTCTCTATTCCCTTGAGGGGCAAGATGACATTTACATGCTACATTCTACAGATGTGTGTTTGTGCTCGTGTGAAACTTCTCTATCCGTCTGTAGAGGCTCACTCCTCTTGCTATCTAATACATTTACAATGACTTATTAATGATAATAGTGCACAGTAGTGGTTTCGATAAGAACAACTGGCTAATAACATCTGCTAATGTTAAGAGAGAGCACCATGCGGCACAATAACAGTGTGCTTGTTCCTCAGGACGTATTCTCAACAGCCTGCAAAACATAGAGGATGATGAAAGAGAGGAATGGGATAATTCCAGTAATCATAGCTTTCGGAGGACGCGCTCAGAAGGGAGGAGAAAGGGAAGTTATAGATGTGTATGGGGTGGGTCTGCATTTCTGAAGCAGTGGGTCTGGACATGTGCAAGTGATTGTATGTGAGAGATGGAAGTTAATGGATCCAAGCGTGTGGCGGCTATCCACCCTAATCTCAAGTCAAGTCACAATGCCAAAATGTGTATTTTTTTTGTTCTAACATGAATGCAGTGAACTTAAAGGGTTAGTTCACCCAAAAATTTAAATTAGCCCACAAATTATTCACCCTCAAGTCATCCTAGGTGTATATGACTTTCGTCTTTCAGACGAATCCAGTCGGAGTTATATTAAAAATTGTCTTTGATCTTTCAAGCTGTTTAATGCAACTCAGTGGGTGTTGCATGCATCAGTCCAAAAGAAGTTGAATAAAAAGCACCCATCCATAAAAATAAAAGTATCTCACATGGCTCCGGGGGGTGAACAAAGGCCTCCTGTAGCGAATCAATACGTTTTTGTAAGAAAAATATCCATATTCAAAACTTAATAATCACTTTAATGTAGCTTGCGCCAACAGTCCTAGCTCTGGATGGATGACGTATGAGTGCAGCTTTGCGCATGCGCCACTCAGAAGTGATGAACGTGGAAGCCCAGGGGAGAGATCAAAACAACGGTCACTTATTAGAAGTACAAAACGAGGAATTGTAAAGAAGAATGTCGGAGGATTTCGATATAAGTAGGCATGTCGCAATAATCAATATATCGACTTATCGTGCAATATATGTACATGACCTCAATAATTTTTGGTGACGCAATATATCAGCCATTATATTTACTCAAAAATGAATGCCACCATGTTTTGTACATTCCACTTGCGCCTGTGTCTTTTGCAGCTTCTCGTACATAACATGGTGTAGTCATGAAGTGCTAGTTAAAATGTAAAAAAAATGCTTCTACAAAAAAAAAAAAAAAAAGCACAACGCTGCACTCATACGTCATCCGCCCGGAGCTGCTTCCGTGTCCAACTGTTGGCGCAAGCTACATTAAAGTGATTATTACCTTTTGAATATGGATATTTTTCTTACAAAAATGCATCGATTCGCTACAGGAGGCCTTTGTTCACAACCCACCTCCCCACCCCCCTACCCCCCGGAGCAGTGCGAGACATTTTTTTTATGGATGGGCACTTATTATTTCACTTCTTTTGGACTGATGCATGCAACACCCACTGAGTGGCATTAAACAGCTTGAAAGATCAAAGACAATTTTTTATAAAACTCTGACTGGATTCGTCTGAAAGAAGAAAGTCATATACACCTAGGATGACTTGAGGGTAATTTGTGGGCTAATTTTTGAGTGAACTAACCCTTTAAGTCCAAACTGTCCGACTAGCCCAATGCGTCTGGCACCTGTTGATTCCTCTGCGATTCGTCTTTCACGTCTAGTGCTTTGTTGACATGGTAACCGCGGTCTGCGTTGAGAAGTGTACCCTGAGGCCACGGACTTGATTTAGTAAGATTGAGCCTGTTAGAGGTACGGGAGACAAAAGAAGATTTGTTTTACTCTCCGCTCTCTGCTGCACGTGGGCCAACAAGGTAGCATTCCTCCGTTTCAGTATGGATGGGAATGGGGAGGAAGAATGCTTCAGAGTTGGTTTCTTTATTTAGATGGCTCAAACGCCTAGTGGCTGCTTTCAGAAATGTACATCTCACGCTTTATTCTCTTTCTTGATGTTAAAAATAGTTGGGTGAATGTTATGAAAATGTCTTTCACCCCAAATCAAAATTAGAAAAGATGTTTTTGAAGATGTTTTGCATGCAGAAATATATATATTTACATTACAATAATGACAATTTATAAAGAAAACAAATGCCATTGTGGCATTTTTCCTTTGAAAATGCATTAAAAAATGTAGGGCAAAATATGACCCTGGCATGTACTTGGAGAAAATGCTGCTCCTCTCACTTTAATTTTCTCCATTCTCTTTTAAACATGACTTTAAGGTCTGAAGATAGAGCATCCATCACTTGGTATTTGGCAGCTGCTAAATGGTCTGCTTGGTAGCTTAGTACTGCTATTAAATGTTTTCATAAGTTAATGCGGCAGACTTTACCATAGAATTTCCTCACAAAGGGTGTAATATTCAACAGTCAAAGTGCACAGAACCAACATGTTTCGCTTATAATAATCTCACAAACAGCGGTTAATTCAGTATCTGCATGGCTGAAACATTCGGATAGTACACCTTACGTTAGCAGCGCTATCGGTTCCTGCTGTGGGGCTTCAAAGTGGAGTCAGACACACATGCAAGCACATGCCGTCTCTGAACAACTACATTCTGCCTGTCTGTTCCCTTAAGCATCCATCTGCCAAAACGCCTTTGAAGAGAGCCAGCAGTGCATTTAATTGGAGCAGAGCTATGAGTCCATCAACCTCCTGCTAATAATAACTGGTGAAATTTGCTTACCCACTGGTCCTGATGTTCAATCACAATTTCATGTCTCATGGCTGAAAATCCTGCAGGGTTTGGGCAATCAGGTAGAAACAACTAAAGTAGAAAATAGCTGAAGTTTTCTTTTTCCTTATTTGATGAGTTTAGATGGGCAGTTTGGTCATTTTGTCTACTCAAGATCTCAAATCAACTCCATAGATGATTTTTAACTAAGTACTTGAGTACTTAAAAGTTGGGACTGGGGATTCCTGTAAAATGTTTGGTTAACAATTCTATGCATATGTCTGTCACATGGATGTCTTCAGCCACTATATTGCATCTTGTAGACTTGTACCATAGCATTTAGAATCAGACATGTAAGTGTAACTGAAAATGATGAGGGGTTTTTGATTGTCCTCACTTTTCGCTCTATGTAATCTGTGAAGACAATTTTGCATTAACTTGTCACTACTGCTCTTTTGTCATTTCAGAATCCAGACATTACCATGCATTGCTGATGTAAGCTGATCTGTGTTCAGTGTCTCTGATGGAGCTGAAAGTTTGGGTGGATGGAGTTGTACGAGTGGTTTGCGGCTTGTCAGAAGAGACATCATGTCAGGACGTAGTCATTGCACTCGCCCAAGCCATTGGTAAGTACCTCTGAGAAGGAACTTTAGGAGGTGAGGTTAAACCATGGTTTTTTTAAATCCGACCCTGGAGGGACACTGCTTTGCAGAGTTTAAAGTGCCCCTATTATGCAATTTTTAAGGTTCCTAATATTGTTTTGGGAGTCTCCTACAATAGGTTGACATGCATGCAAGATTAAACAACACTTGTTTTCTCAAAATATGAATTTAATTTCACCTAATTTTCCAATTATTCTCAAATGATTAATTAAAGCAGTTCTAAGTTTCAGTCTCTCTAAACCCCTTCTTTCTGTGAGCCTACTCTGCTCTGATTGGTCAGATGGCCCAGTCTGTTGTGATTGGTCTACTGCGTACAGTGCGTGTCGGAAATGATACGTACATTGCCATGGTTGCGTATTTTGAATGCTCAAAATAAAATATAAACATTTATTATTTTTCATACAGTTTGTGATTCAGTGGAGCCAGCTGGTTTAAATAAACTGGGTACTGAGCCATCATTCAAGTGAATCCCGCAATAAACTCCCCAAGATTAGAGCAGCAGTCATCATTTAAATTATGAGTTTGAGGTTGGGTCAAGTTGTTTGCGGCCGGCCAGCATAGAACATAGGCACGCATTACGACTTGTAGTCGTCACAGAAGTGGGATTACTAATGACTCATTTACACTTTTCTGAGTCGATTCTTTCTTTTGGGAGACAATAACTTCATTTCTCGTTTAACTTTGCAGATCGTTTGCTTTCACATACAGCTACATTACACACTGCATGAAAGGCAATATTCAAAATAGCATAATAGGGGCACTTTAACTCTAAACCTAATCAAAAACCCCTAAGCAAGCTTATCAGGGTCTTCACAGTTACTAAAAAATTACAGGAACGTAAGCTTGATAAGGGTTCAAGTTAAACTCTGCAAGGCAGTGGCCCTCCAGGGTCAGATTTGAGGAACATTGGGTTAGTTGTTTAAAGATCTGGGCTAGTAACCAGTAGGTTGTAGGTTAGAGGCCCACAAAGTGGTGGTCCATGAGCCCTTTGATTTCAGTTCCCCTAGATCCATGGGGATTGTCCATGTAATAAGAATACAAATAAGGTACAACACATTTTTGGACTCTAACTACCCCTGTGTTCTCTTCAGGCCAGACGGGTCGTTATGTTCTCATTCAGAGACTGAGGGACACCGAGCGCCAACTACTGGCCAATGAGCGCCCACTGGAATCCCTGGCCAAACTGGGACAACACAGCAGCGAGGTGCAGTTCTTCCTGCGGCGGACCGGTCCCAGTAGCAGTGAAGAGCAAAGTCTGCACAGCCGCACCCTCCCATACTCCAAGCCTTCCACATCAGAACCCAAACGGGGTTTGCCGAAGAAATCTTTCACCTTCAACTTGGGCCCCTCCAGTTCTCCCCGTGTGAAAACTAAGGACTCCCGTAAAACACCCTCTCCTGAACAGAGGGCGTCCCCAGTTCCACACGCGCAGTACCTTCCGGGTCCATCTAAAGAGGAGGTGCTCCGGCATCTTCTCCAGCAGCGGGAGCAGCTACATGCCCTCGAGTCCCAGCTGTTGGATATGGACAAGGAATGCGAGACTTGGGAAGAGTCGTCTGCTGAGGAGTCACCCCTGCAGGCAGAGATGGATGTTTTGGAGAAGACCCTGTGGAGGAACCAGCAAGAGTTGGTGGACGAGGAGTTCTGGGAGGAGGAACTAAGGATAGAGACTGAAAGGGAGCGTGAGATGAAGCGGCGGTTAGGAGAGCTGCATGCTAAACTGGATGATTGCGGGCAAAAGTTGCACGAATTCAACACTCGCGCCATGCAGCTTGAGGAGGACATTCAGAGAGAAATGCTACAGGCGGACAAGTTGCCCGCCCAGTCCAATTCAAAAGACTCTTTGGGGGTAGTCGAGGCAGATCTTCAAAGTCGACAAAAGCAGGGGGAGGAATTGGAGGCAGAGCTTTTAGAGCTTGAGAAGGCTTTGGGGAGGGCGGAGACTCTGCTGAAGGTAAGCAGAGAGGGCGTGGCTCTGGAGAGAGGCTTGTAGCTGTTGGCTGCAAATGTTGGAGGGTATTACGGTCCCCTCTGCGGAGGTGCATGATCAATGAACTGAAAATTTGGAAGCGAACAAAGGAACCCATCTTTTAAAAGTATTTCACACTCAGAACTTGTGAATTCTGCCTTTTTTGTGCACAGAAACAAATGTTTTTATTTGGACACGTATAAACTTCTTTTATTTCCTGTGCATTTTATGCCTTGAAAGGACAAAATAAAGGCGTATACCTATTGAGCAAGTTTCTTTTCCTGCTGGGCATGCATGAATAGTACATAATTATGCACCAGCCTCAGTTTTATAACAGCATTTCAATATTTCAGTATTCCAGTGACTTAAATCAAAGACTTGCAAGTCTGTGAAACTGATCTATACTATTTTATACCACAGTGCCACTCAAAAGTCTTCCTTTATGTGTTCTTCCAGAAAACAAGGAAATCAACCATGACTAACCCGGTCTTACATAATAATAATCTACTCCGTTTAGACAAGTCATGCATGCAAATTAGGCTGATCTTCATCCTTCAACAAAGCATTGTGAATTATCATAGTTTTCAAATTGCAACTCAGGTGATTACTTGAGTCACATACTTTGTGGTTACCATTGACTTGTCTGTATTTGAATTTGGCTTGTCTTGTTAAACAAATTAAACCTACAGCCAGAAAGGTGTCAAAGGTACCCATAGAGAACAAATCCGACTTACTGCCTTGGCTGTTGTTGCTGTTAAAACATGGTGCCATCTTGCGACTACTGACGGAATTACACCAAAGAAGAAAACAAAAAGATATGAAATTGTTGGTTATGTTGTATTCAGACAACACACACAATTAAAGTTTTACAGGGAGTGTTTAAAGGTACTAATTAAAGCATTGCTGCTAAAATTTCTAAATACAAATATATTCTAAAACGTATACAATAGTAAGTTGTTGGCCACATACTACAATGCAAAAAAGTAGAGTGTTTAATCATTCGTATTCATAATTAAACTGTTTTTTATTCTAGTATGCAGGCTGTTTGTGATTGTCTGTTCTCTCTGTGTCTAGGCTAAGCAGGAGGACGTGGAGGAGTTGAATAAGGAGCTGAGACAGTGCAATTTACAACAGTTTATCCAGCAGGCTGGAGCCCTGCCTACTCATACTCAACCCCCCACAGACCTCAATGAACACCCAGAGCAACTGGACCCGACTCAACAACAGCAGCTTGACAAACACAAAGACAGTGGTATGGCTTCACCCCCCCGCACAAACAAACACGCACTAAATCTACTGCAGGAACATACCTAACTGAATAGAGAAAAATAAATGAATAATGGAATACTAGCATAATGTTTACTGCATTCTACACAGTATATTCTGTGTTCTGCCAACTAGTTCTATTTTGTGTGGTACCATAGTGTTAAGGCTAGGGTTACACATACTCACACATTTTCAGTATACTTCAAATAACCAAATGATTTACTACATTTGCTATAATGTGCAGTATACAGAATACACTCAGAGGTATACTGTATCCCACAATGCAATGTGCTAGACTTGACCCTCCATTTTTAATGTAAAAAAATGAACTGCAAACATATGATCATGCAGGTTTATAATGGTAGACTTTAAAACAGCATGCTACCATACTACTCTTACTATTTCTAGTAGTATGCTACAGTATAACCTGCACATTTTAAGATTTTTAAAGCAAAACTGCACTAAAAATGAACAATAATCACTTGATAACTGGATGATGTTTGCTAAATTTAGAGGAAACATTTAACGTGAAGAGGTGAAGTGACATTATAGCATACTACTGTTTCAAATGTTTATACTTGCATAACACATAATGTTTCACATGCCATTTTTAAGTAGTAGTCAGTACACAGTATATACTGCCAGTATGCAGTATACAATGCTAAATTGTCGCACTTTATCACATGACCGCACTATGTTTGTTTATGCATATTTATTTCCAGTCTTAAGGTCTTACGGTTTGGAAAGACATGAGGGTGAGTAATTAATGATATCATTTTCATTTTTGGGAAGGAGATGCTAAACATCTCAGCTCATTTCTTACACTGGAAATAGAAAGTGCATGGCATTGTGGGATACAATATACCTTGTAGTGATTTCTGGTTGTATACTGCATTTTATTTCATGCATACTGAAAAAATACTATATGCTTATTATATGGCTAGTACAGATATTTGTGTTTATATGGACTTATGTTGTTGTTGATGTATATTTTGCTCCATATTTCTCACAGATTCGCCCCCACGTCCCACTGCCAAGCAGTTCCTGGGTCACCCGCGCAACCTGCAGCACCCCCTGGTGTCCAGCCTGAACCCTGAGGGTGTGTATGTGTGACAGATGCTGCTGCTTCCCTGCCTGCAACCCCAGCTGCCACACACACCCGTGGCGGCAGCCCTTTCTGAGTGACGGTGCCTGCTTGGTGGCCCTCCTTATCCGCCCTCTTCTAAACAACATGCCTGATTATTGTAGCACTTTAGCTGAAAGGCACTGCGTCAACTAATTTACGCAACATTACCATATAGATCAATCCAAAACTTACCATATAGTTCAATCGCTGTATATTAGTGCTATTGAGTGCTAATTTTGTCTGTAAATATAGATGTTGCATATTACAATGCTATGAAGTCAGTATGTAGTGCCTTTCAAAAAGAAGTGTTACCACAACCTGTGCTCTTCAACACTTTAGTTTAAGAGGTAGTGGGTTGGTCTCAAATTACATCTTGACAAGCTGCTAAAAACTTTTGTTGGGAGTCGAGATATTTTTGCTTACAAAGATGTAATTTGACTTCAAATTTGATGCAAACTAAAGTGTTTCTGCCATGTTCCCTTGAGTTCTACACTCTTTTTCTTCTTTACGCTCTTCTGTCCGAGTTTGGTGTCCTTATGTCCTACCAGCTGTTTTGATGATTGATAGTGCAGCTGTGTGTGTGTGTGTGTGTGTGTGTGTGTGTGTGTGTGTGTATTTATTATTAAAGGGATAGTTCCCCCAATAAATATACATTTCTGTTATCATTTTCTTGGTGTTCCAAACCGGTGTGACTCTTCCGTACTTGAAATGTAAAATAAGATATTTTGAAGAATGTTCACGCTGCTCTTTTCCAACCAGGAAGTTTTTTCCAGACTTTTGTGATCAGCTGGACTCAGCATAGCTTTTATCAAACTGGGGCAACATGTATGTGACAAGTTTGAATATACGTAAGTGCAAATTAGATTTTAAGGATTATCAGTTAATAACTTCAACTTGGGTCTCTTTCTCATACAAATACATTGACTTCAGGGGCCTCATTTATAAAATGTTGCGTATAAACCGTCCTAAATTTGTTCTAAGATAATTTCTCAAAAGTGCGTAAGTGCGATTCAGAGAAAATGAACGTGCGCACAAAAACACGTGCGTGCGCCTCTCTTCCAGATGTGACATTTATAAATCGCAAATGATCTTGAAATTGTGCACAGCTGACTGGTGTCAGATCTCCGCCTTGTAAACGCCCCCTAATTAATATCATTACCATATAAAAGATCACACGCCAATATCCGAATTTCTATGCTTGAGAATGACGAGCACAAGTCTGAAATTGAGGTCCTGCTGGCGGAGGTACAGGTTCGTGTGGGACGCAAAAAACCTGCATGTGATTTGGCGTTTCTTTGTTTACACAGTTTACTAATGCTGCTCAAATGTGCCATTAATGTACGGACACAAAAATATATAGTGCATTTTATACAAATATAACTGACAAAGTTTAAGGCTGATGTCTCTATTCAGTTTCACAGAAGCAAAGCAGCAGATGTTATAATATAATAAAAACAGTTAACAATGTTATTGAATAGAATATATTAAAAACGGTTATTGCACGACATAGGACTATTCTTATAGGCTACACAGACAAAACAATCGGAGATGCGTTTATGCATTTTTTTCTTCTATTTTACGCATTAGTAGTAGGCTAAAGCAGGACTTCGCAAGTTCTCGTCAAATAAAATAATTAAAAAAAAAACATGGAACAAACTGTGTACAGAAAGCGTATAAAGAAAACTACTGAAAAGGTCAGTTTAATCTCGCAAAAACTCCTGTTAATAAAAAATCTGAGTATTGCTATGACAACTAATAAAAAGTTTAGTATCACGAAATTCTTGCAAGACTTTAAAAACATTATTGAAAGAAAAATTGGATGTTCATATCATGATCAAATTAATTATTACATGATTATGGTCTCCGGTCTGAAAAAACCTGCATGTGATTTGGCGTTTCTTTGTTTACACAGTTTACTAATGCTGCTCAAATGTGCCATTAATGTACGGACACAAAAATATATAGTGCATTTTATACAAATATAACTGACAAAGTTTAAGGCTGATGTCTCTATTCAGTTTCACAGAAGCAAAGCAGCAGATGTTATAATATAATAAAAACAGTTAACAATGTTATTGAATAGAATATATTAAAAACGGTTATTGCACGACATAGGACTATTCTTATAGGCTACACAGACAAAACAATCGGAGATGCGTTTATGCATTTTTTTCTTCTATTTTACGCATTAGTAGTAGGCTAAAGCAGGACTTCGCAAGTTCTCGTCAAATAAAATAATTAAAAAAAAAAACATGGAACAAACTGTGTACAGAAAGCGTATAAAGAAAACTACTGAAAAGGTCAGTTTAATCTCGCAAAAACTCCTGTTAATAAAAAATCTGAGTACACTGCACAATTAATCTCTTACACTGCATCTTTGTTGTTTATGATGAATTCAGTGCTTGCACGTACACCGCTTTTATTATTATTGCAGCTTAGATGTTCAGATAGCTGCAGTACTCAGACTTTGCCACAAGGAAAAGTGCGTACGGCTGCTCAGACCCTGACGTGGCAGTAAGTACTTTTCCACGTCAAAGACCGTTTTTATAAATATGAACGTTGCCATGGATTTTACCGTACGCACACACTAAGATCAAATCTGTGCATATGCACATTTTATAAATGAGGCCCCAGAAAACTTGAAATATAGTGCCGATACTCACATTGGACACTTATGATACTTTAATGGATTGTTTTGGAGCTTGACAGCCTCTAGGGCAGGATTTATCAAAATCTAAGATAAAGTCTAAGTTTCTTAATAATCTTTTTAAGAAAATTACTGATTTTAAATTGTATGGTGGTGTTTGTTGAACAAGTTGAAAAAAGGCCATCTTTATTTAAAAATTGTTTAGGCCATTTTTATGTTTTTGGATTGTTTTTAAGCTTTATAGGGCTGGATTTATGAAAACTTTCTTAAGAGAGAAGTTACGGAATGCCTTAAGATAAAGTTTTGTATGATGTTACTCACCGATAAAGTTAAAACGTTACTGTTTTTTTTTTTTTTGCACTGCCTTCATATTTCCATTATAATCATAATCATTTTTAATGCATTGTGTATTTTAAATAGCTGTCAAAATTTGTCTAGTTTTTGTAGAGTTCAAATTCAGCAAAGTCTCGTCACACATAATCCTGACCGACCATTGTTTACATCATAAATGCGCATCTCTAATAATAGTAATATGCATTATATGTAGCTAGTCTTACGTTGCAATGTTTAATTCAAATAACCCAATAAATTCATTAAACACTTTGCCTTTGGGAATTTTAGACAAGTTGGAAGCTATCCCAACTTTACAATGAATTTTAATAATATTGTTTTGAGGAATTGAAAAACGTTTTTAAAACAGTCTTAAGAAAAAAGACAAACACATTCTTAAGAAATGTTTGAATAAAAAATAATTCATAACACTCCTAATTTAGGAAATATCAGAATTTTAATTGCAAGAATGTGTCGTAATTCCAGCTGCGGTTTATCATATGCATTCGAATGGAAAAGCAGCAGCATGAACATTCTGCTAAATATCTCCTTTCATGTTTTACGGAATAAAGGAAGTCATATGGGTTTGGACATCATGAGAGTGAGTAAATGACGACAAATCTTCATTTTTGGGTGATCTATACCTTCAACAATGACGGGATGGCTTTCCTGTCTCCTTAAAGGGATAGTTCACCCAAAAATGAAAATGTGATGTTTATCTGCTTACCCCCAGGGCATCCAAGATGTAGGTGACTTTGTTTCTTCAGTAGAACACAAATTATGATTTTTAACTCCAGCCGTTGCAGTCTATCAGTCGTATAATGCATGACAATGGTAACAAAATCTATGAGAGTAAAAAAAACATGCACAGACAAATCCAAATTAAACCCTGCGGCTCGTGACGACACATTGATGTCCTAAGACACGAAACGATCGGTTTGTGCCAGAAACCAAACAGTATTTATATAATTTTTTACCTCTAATACACCACTATGTCCAACTGTCTTTGGGCTCGCGCACGGCATCCGGTGCATGAGGTGTGTATGCGCTCTGGCGTAGTTTACGTTAATGGGTGAGTTGATATCCAGCCGAAGAGCAATCAACCATAACTTCAGGCGAGCAGGTTCAGAAGTTGGGAATACGTGGAAAGTCACCACTCCTGAATGAGTTCGCGCGAGAGAACGTAATCTTTTAGTTTTAAGTCGGTTTGAACAATCCGGATAAGCGCAAGTAAGTACCATTTTGATTAGCCGTCGTACCTAC
>NW_015506022.1:69910-83079 GCF_001515645.1 Sinocyclocheilus grahami
GCACATTTTATAAATGAGGCCCCAGAAAACTTGAAATATAGTGCCGATACTCACATTGGACACTTATGATACTTTAATGGATTGTTTTGGAGCTTGACAGCCTCTAGGGCAGGATTTATCAAAATCTAAGATAAAGTCTAAGTTTCTTAATAATCTTTTTAAGAAAATTACTGATTTTAAATTGTATGGTGGTGTTTGTTGAACAAGTTGAAAAAAGGCCATCTTTATTTAAAAATTGTTTAGGCCATTTTTATGTTTTTGGATTGTTTTTAAGCTTTATAGGGCTGGATTTATGAAAACTTTCTTAAGAAAGAAGTTACGGAATGTCTTAAGATAAAGTTTTGCATGATGTTACTCACCGATAAAGTTAAAATGTTACCGTTTTTTTTTATTTGCACTGCCTTCATATTTCCATTATAATCATAATCATTTTTAATGCATTGTGTATTTTAAATAGCTGTCAAAATTTGTCTAGTTTTTGTAGAGTTCAAATTCAGCAAAGTCTCGTCACACATAATCCTGACCGACCATTGTTTACATCATCAATGCGCATCTCTAATAATAGTAATATGCATTATATGTAGCTAGTCTTACGTTGCAATGTTTAATTCAAATACCCCAATAAATTCATGAAACACTTTGCCTTTGGGGAAGCTATCCCAACTTTACAATGAATTTTGAGAATATTGTTTTGAGGAATTGAAAAAGGTCATAACCATCATTTTATAATGTCACGTCTGACGTCTGAATATTTTACTTGTAGTCCACTACATGAAGAATACATGAAAAAGTTCACTTTATTTTGCTGTCCTCACTTACATAAATTAACTATAATGTCCTGCACTCACTAGTAAAAATAAAAAAAAAATTATATCTGGTGTCCGAATAACTTTTTGGTTTGACTGTACTTTCAAACAATTACAAAACTGGACTTTTTGAAAGTTGGACCAGTATTCAGAGGGGAAATTTTCCCATGATGAAATTTCCTTTGTATAAATGACAAAATAGATTTTATCCAGAGTTTATTTAGAGTTTATCCAGTGATCGATTGCTTTTGCGGTCTGTATCTGTTACTTTCGGGACACACTCTGAGTGAACCTGCAAAGTTTCTGTATTTGCTATTTCCAAAGAACAAATTGCATCAAATCCATGATTCCCACACATTATCAATGCCTCGTGCTGTATTGCATATTCATTATACGACTGAGGCAGTACGTTGCCGGGTTAGCGAGAGCTAAAACTCAGGGTTCATACACAGTAGAGTGTGACGGTTGGACGTTTCTTTCGGTTTGCTCTCGGCTGCTGTGTGCATGGGAATGTGTCTAACGTATTTTTGTACTTATGATTGAACTTCCCAACAGCATCACTCAGTGTGCTTTTCTATGTGTCTTGCAGTCCTGACATCCAGAGAATCGTCTTGGAGGTAATAAAGCTGAAGCACAGGGCTAAGGATTTATAATGACTTTCTGCTTACATTCAACTCTGCTGTCTTAACTGTCGTCTATATATTCACTGTATATATGAATAATGTATTTACTACTTTTGGGTACATTTCAAAACATGTATGTACTGTAAAATATTACCAGATTTTATCTCGAGAACTTTTACTTTTGTCTATGTATTTAAGTACAATAAAGACTGTGCATCGTGTCTGTTTATATTACTGATTCAGATTTTAAGTGAGCGCAAACACGGGGAATGTTCTCCAACACTTAAACTGGGCTAATAATAATATAAATGTCAGGGCTACAATGAGTATTGATTTCACACACCCTGCCGCATACCAGGGTTAATAAGTAAAACTAAAATGAATTACAGAAATAAAAAATTTATAAAAATACCAACTAATAAAAACGGCAAAAACTAAATTACTAAAACATTTACAAAAATTAAAACGAAAACAATAAAACTCGTTCCTAATTTTAATAAAAATTATAATAGTATCTCAAGTAGAGACCACTTAGTTTTTCTCATTACAACTTACGAGTAATAAATAAATCATCAGATTTTCATACTCAAATAACCACAAATAAGTTTTTATATATTATTTAAAAATATTATATTTATACTTATATAATTATGTCCAAGACCAAATCAAGTAATCCTAATTAAGTACTAATTAATATTAACATGCATATTAACTTCTATATGATGTAAAACGTGTATTTAATATCTATAATTTTAATATATTACATTTATTTAAAAATTGTAAATAGATATGTTAATAGTTTCATATAAAATGCCCATCGAGAAGTGATTAATAGGCAGTTTAATTACTATTAAGAGGCAGGATTATACATGTTATGGAACTCAAAACCCAAAATGTAGCTATAAACCACTTCAATCCTCTGAATTCAGTGAGATTTACATTATATGAAGTGCTGTTTGTTTGCCTTTTCAAAACCAAGCCTGGATTAAAGAAATGATGATCAACATTTCTTTTGCACAATCACACCTCCGCCTTCCATATTGTGCTGCTAAATGTATGTTTGTATTATGAAACATCAGGATTTATTCGATCCATTTCTATATATTATTTACATATAATATAATATAATACATAAAATGTAACTTAGATTTTTTTTTAATTGTTATAAATGAAGTGCTGTTTGTTTGCCTTTTCAAAACCAAGCCTGGATTAAAGAAATGATGATCAACATTTCTTTTGCACAATCACACCTCCGCCTTCCATATTGTGCTGCTAAATGTATGTTTGTATTATGAAACATCAGGATTTATTCGATCTATTTCTATATATTATTTACATATAATACATAAAATGTAACTTAGATTTTTTTTAATTGTTATAATGTAATACAGTGTAATAATGTATACTGCAAAATTAGGATTTATTTTTTATATTTTATTAATATAATATATGTAACATTAAGATTTTCTTATTTTTATATTTTATTTGATATAATATATATACAATATAATATAGTGTATACTGCAGCATTAGGATTTATTTTTAATAATATAATATTAATATAATATAATGAAAACATGAATATAGTATTTTTTTATAATTGTTAACAACTTGTTAACCATGCTATCCATTTCTTTTTATATATATATATATATATATTACAACCTTTAATATTTTGTTTCTAAAATCAAGTTTGTGCATTCAGACATTAAGATTTAATTTGTATATAATGTAATATTATATAATATATACAATATAATGTATACTGCAACATTAGGATTTATTTTTAATAATATAATATAATGAAAACATGAATATATTACTTTTTTTTAAATTGTTAACAATGCTATCCATTGCTTTCTTTTTAATATTTTGCCTTTAATATTTTGTTTCTAAAATCAAGTTTGTGTACTCAAACATTAAGATTTAATTAGTATATAATATAATATATACACAATATAATATATACTGCAGCATTAGGATTTATTTTTAATAATATAAAATAATAATGAAAGCATAAACATTTATTAATTAATATTATAAATAGAATGTGAGTGACCACATCACACATTTGTGTAGCAAAATTGCAGCTACCTTTAATATTTCATTGCTACAAGCATGTTTTATACTCAAACATTTTTAGATTGATTTTCTATATTTTTAGATTTCATATATTTCATATAATATAATGTAAGGTACAGAGAAACATTACAATTTATTTTATTTGATATATATTTTCATATTATAATGCAATATAATACAATTACGTGTCATATCATGAAATCACCAACATATTAAAGAAGGAAAAACTTCCACTAAAACACATTTACTGTACATCTCTGAAACCAAAGCCGCCGATCAGAATGAAAGTGTAATTGTTACTATGATAAATTAGAGCACAGCTAACAGGCCGAGTGCGATTCACATGATGTGTGAATGTGACTCAGACGGTTTACACAGCCACTGTAGCTGGATTTGCATAACTGTACAAGTTCAAAAGTTCAGAGCGGCTGCTTACGTGCACAAACAACATTATTATTACGTATAGAACTTGGAATGAGCGAAGCAGCTTCATCTAGAGGTCCGTGGCACATTTACACTCCCTTTCTTAGCGCGTGTTGCATGGGATTCGAACCCACAACCTCTGGGTTTCAAGCGCAGTGCTTTACCAGGGGAACCAAAAGACTGGTGGAGGGCCGGGGGCCCAAAGGCGTCCCTCCAGGGGCCGCTCAGGACGCTCCGGTGGGACGCTGAGGTCAGGCACTCATCCAAAAGCTGGTTAGCCGCTGTCACACGCACAGTGGAGTGGAGAACAGGCGCAATGTGCGTTAGTCAGTGGCTTACCTGCTTCCAGAAATCACAGGACAGCACCGGAAACCCGGGATATCACTGTAAACATCTGCGAATGGAAATATAAGAGAGTTCAGATCACAGTTTCCGCACCTCGACATAATGATGCATGGGCTAATGTCTTCTTGATCATTATTTATTAATGCACGCTAATGATATGCTAATGATATGCTAATGATATGAGGTCCAAAAGGATATCATCTATTTCTCCACCACGTGGCCTTGCATAAGATGCAAAGAAAGCTCTTATAAATCATGTTTTGTTCATATAGCTCTCCATCTGTAATTTAGCACTGATGGTAATTTGGAGGTAATTGGTGGTAATTTAGCGAATGGAAATATAAGAGAGTTCAGATCACAGTTTCCGCACCTCGACATAATGATGCATGGGCTAATGTCTTCTTGATCATTATTTATTAATGCACGCTAATGATATGCTAATGATATGCTAATGATATGAGGTCCAAAAGGATATCATCTATTTCTCGACCATGTGGCCTCGGTGAAAGGCTTGAATGTGCTTTCAGTTGCAAAGAAAGCTCTTATAAATCATGTTTTGTTCATATAGCTCTCCATCTGTGGTAATTTAGCACTGATGGTAATTTGGAGGTAATTGGTGGTAATTTAGCACTGATGGTGAAATATGAATAATTCCATAAATCGCTGTATTCGTCTCAAATACAAGGAAAACAACGCAAGATGAAAGTATGAAAGCATGTCAGCTTATCACGGTCAAATAAACCGATTAATATTACTCTGACATCAACTGAAGCAGAAAGCCACACTTACTCACCTCAACTTCCCGATGAACCCGTTAATTACTGGGAGCTGAGCGAATCCGGCAGTCCTTAGTGGTTCATAAAAGCGCACGAGGCTGGAGCTGTTTTCGTCAAAGATAATAATTTCCGAAATAAAGTATTAAACTGAGGATAGTGCAGAAGTTCAGCTCACTTGCGCTACCCCAACCCTGCCCACTCCCCCGCAACTGCAACCTGACCTGCTTATGCAAAGCAGCGCTTGATTGACGTGGCAGTCAGCCAATAGCCGGCCGAGCTTCCCGCTGAAAGCCCGCCTGTTAAATGGAACTATCGAATTACAGCGTCGCAGGGGCTTGCCTGTGAGCGTCGACGGTTTGGTGGGTTTTCCCAGAGTTACAGCGGGGTGCGGCGCGTTCGGTTCTGCACGTCGTACTTTAGGAATGAACCATTTCCCGCGCACTTATTTCCCGCTTTTCTGACGTGTTCCTAGACGTGTTTACGCGTCGTACTTTGCGATTGATTTTTGAAAGTGGAATCTGCTGTAATTTTGCTCTGTTGATACAACTGTGCGTTAGTCCGTAGGTGTTTTAGGAAAGGAGAGCTCCCCCCGCGTCCCGCAGGTGGTTGGACTCTGTACAGTAAAGCCATGGAGCTAGTGTGGATGTGCACGTACGAGGGATGCAGAGAGAGATGGCGCGAAAAGTCATGTTGAAAATTAGAATGGCTTTTTATTTAATTTTTTTTGTAAGCTATCAGATAAAGCTGAGGATTTTGGGTTAAATATAAAGATATTTAGAGTTATTATGCAGTTTTCCAGTACAGGGAGGGCATTGAGTTGGCGTTTAAAAATAAACGGTCGATTTAGATGTAATAAATATACATATATATGATAAATATAATTAGCTTTACCGATCATTAAAGAAAGTAGTACAAAGCTGATTAGGGAGTGGGGAAGACACGAGAGGAACACTGATCTGTATACTGATGACTGGATTGCTGTTCTCTAGATCAGTGGACCGGAAGAAACGATCTGTTCGTGCTTCTGCGTTCACTAGCCAGATTTTTACATTCTCTCGCAACAGTATTGCATTCCCCAAAGAAACTTTTCATTCGCTTGCATGTGGGAGAAAAAAATTAAATTCGATCTCTCTTTTTTGTGTGTGTGTGTGTGCGTTTTTTGTTTTTGCAAGTATGCGTTCCCTCAAGAAACTTTGCATTGGAATGTTTTTTTTCTCTCATACCTCATTATTTTCGTAACAAATGCTTGAGTGAATGTAACATTTGTCGAGGAATTCAACATTTTTGCAAGCAAATGCTACGTTACTTAAAGGGGTCATATGATGTTGCTAAAAAGAACATTATTTTGTGTATTTGAAGTATTAAACTGAGGATAGTGCAGAAGTTCAGCTCACTTGCGCTACCCCAACCCTGCCCACTCCCCCGCAACTGCAACCTGACCTGCTTATGCAAAGCAGCGCTTGATTGACGTGGCAGTCAGCCAATAGCCGGCCGAGCTTCCCGCTGAAAGCCCGCCTGTTAAATGGAACTATCGAATTACAGCGTCGCAGGGGCTTGCCTGTGAGCGTCGACGGTTTGGTGGGTTTTCCCAGAGTTACAGCGGGGTGCGGCGCGTTCGGGTCTGCACGTCGTACTTTAGGAATGAACCATTTCCCGCGCACTTATTTCCCGCTTTTCTGACGTGTTCCTAGACGTGTTTACGCGTCGTACTTTGCGATAGATTTTTGAAAGTGGAATCTGCTGTAAATTTGCTCTGTTGATACAACTGTGCGTTAGTCCGTAGGTGTTTTAGGAAAGGAGCGCTCCCCCCGCGTCCCGCAGGTGGTTGGACTCTGTACAGTAAAGCCATGGAGCTAGTGTGGATGTGCACGTACGAGGGATGCAGAGAGATGGCGCGAAAAGTCATGTTGAAAATTAGAATGGCTTTTTATTTAATTTTTTTTGTAAGCTATCAGATAAAGCTGAGGATTTTGGGTTAAATATAAAGATATTTAGAGTTATTATGCAGTTTTCCAGTACAGGGAGGGCATTGAGTTGGCGTTTAAAAATAAACGGTCGATTTAGATGTAATAAATATACATATATATGATAAATATAATTAGCTTTACCGATCATTAAAGAAAGTAGTACAAAGCTGATTAGGGAGTGGGGAAGACACGAGAGGAACACTGATCTGTATACTGATGACTGGATTGCTGTTCTCTAGATCAGTGGACCGGAAGAAACGATCTGTTCGTGCTTCTGCATTCACTAGCCAGATTTTTACATTCTCTCGCAACAGTATTGCATTCCCCAAAGAAACTTTTCATTCGCTTGCATGTGGGAGAAAAAAATTAAATTCGATCTCTCTTTTTTGTGTGTGTGTGTGTGTGTGCGTTTTTTGTTTTTGCAAGTATGCGTTCCCTCAAGAAACTTTGCATTGGAATGTTTTTTTTCTCTCATACCTCATTATTTTCGTAACAAATGCTTGAGTGAATGTAACATTTGTCGAGGAATTCAACATTTTTGCAAGCAAATGCTACGTTACTTAAAGAGGTCATATGATGCTGCTAAAAAGAACATTATTTTGTGTATTTGGTGTAATGAAATGTGTTAATGTGGTTTAAGTTTAAAAAAACACATTATTTTCCACATACTGTACATTATTGTTTCTCCTCTATGCCCCGCCTTTCTGAAACGCGTCGATTTTCATAAAGCTCATCGGTCTGAAAAGCGAGGTGTGCTGTGATTGGCCAGCTATCCAGTGCGTTGTGATTGGCCGAATACCTCAAGTGCGTGACGGAAATGTTACGCCCCTCACCATACTGTGATGCCTGCGGCAACCACATGTGACGACCCCGGGCTGGACTCCGCTTCGTCCACGGTGAAAGCCGATCCGGCGAGCGACAGCGTGAAGTTGATGTATTTCCTCAGCGACCAGCACAGATCAGCTCTAGGCATGACGAAGCGGATATCGTCCTCTTTTGGAAGACCAAACAAAGTAGTTTCGCTTTCACAACGAAACACACAGCGTCTTCACGACATGGCGTGACAACAATACTACAGCGAGAATAAAAGTTACGCCTTCTTTCTTTACGTGAGCATTTGGGTGGTGTTATGCAAATCTTCCCACATAGTGAGGTAGACGTGTGGGGGCGTGTTAGAACGAGCAGTTTTTGGTCGGCGTGGCTGACTCTTAACTTTTATAAAGAATATCTCTTTGGATTTGAGACTTTAGTCTTTGCAACTTTACAGATCTTCTTTATGCACCAAGAGCTTGTAACACTCCAAAGAGAAAGGAAAGATTGAAATCGCATCATATGACCACTTTAATGGAACAATTGTTTTGCGAGAGAACGTGAACGTTTTGTGCGAGAATGGAAAAGTTTTGTGAGCGAAAGCAAAATTTCTCAGAAGTAGCCTACGCAAAACTTTTGCTGGGGAATTCAGTCGTTTTGTGAGAGAAAGCTAAAGTTTTGCGAGTGATGTGCGAGCGAGAGCGCAAAGCTTCTCAGGTGAATACAGTACAACATTTCTTGAGGAAGCATAATACTTTTGAGACGGGATGCAAAAGTTTTGCGATCAAATGCCGTGTTTCTCAGTGGAACGCAATATTTTTGAGAGAACGCAAAACTTTTGCAAGTTAACACAAAGTTTCACGTGGAAACACAATACATTTTTGCAAGTGAATGCAAAGCTTTTTGGGGAAACGCAAACGTTTTGGTGCAAGAATGCTAAAGTTTTGCGAGCGAACGCAAAGTTCCTTGTTTGAAAGCAACACTTCTGCAAGAGAACACAAAAACTTTACAAGTGAACGCAAAGTTTCTCAGGGGAATGCAAATGTTTTAAGAGAAAATGCAAATGTTTTGCAAGCGTATGCAAAAGATTTGCGAGAAAACTTCAAATGTTTTATGAGCGAATGCAAAGCTTCTTGAGGGAACGCAAAAGCATTTCAATGTAATGTTTCATCTCACCGTGTCCCATTCGGGCCTGGACCAGTCAATTGTTGTGAATTAGACTAATTTAGATCAGTTTTCATGCTCACACTGCTCATCTAAATAAATTATTTAATACTGTGATTAAAATGAGTGAATAATTTAATAGGGACAACAGCCCTATCAGAATTTACCAGTCGATTTAGAAAACGCATGTTGACCAGCAGGCGAAAAACAATATAGTTTAAATATATAAACAATATTTTATGAAATCATCGTGAATGCTAGTGAATTAAGCAAAAAAATAAATAAAAATAAATAACCAAAATGTAAACAGAATACCTGAAGAATGGTGGAAAGGGCTGTGTTTGTGTCACTATGGTCTTCAACAGCTGAAAGTTAGTTCATGAATATTAATCTAGGCATGCTAAATTTGCTTGGTAACCTTGCTCATTAATATTCATAAGCCCAAACCTTTACCCAAGTAGGCTTCGAATCTGTCAGCTGACCAGCGCCCACTTTCGGCCAATCGTAGAAAGCCTATTGGGCGGACCTCCCCGTCATCTAATTAATATTCATGAGCAGCTCCTTCCCGTCTGCGCCGGCAGAGCCGAAGACTAACGCCGTGTGGACTTCAAAACACAAATAATGTCTTACACAACCTCGCAGGGTAGGTGCAAATACTCCAAATTATAACTTCCCCGGTGATTTCAGTAAATGAGACAATTACCTCCTTTAAAAACTGCTTTATACTTCCTGGATGTGAAATTTAACAAAAATAGCTGATGAGTTAAATTTAGACTGAGGGCAAGAAACACAGCTAGCGTGTTAGCTTTAGCTCTAGCGCTCAATGCCCAGTTTCACAACATAAACTGACTTGGCTTTTTGCCGTGCTTATTTTTCATGTTTGCAATCCACCTCATTATAGCCTTCCTGGAGTGTGTAGTTTAAGTGAAGTATGGCAGTGTTTTTATCAGCTGGCTTGGTGTTAGCCGTTAGCATCAAGTCAGTAACATTGTTTCGTATAAATAAAGCATTGAGGGTCATGTGCGTTGAGCCATTTGTACCAAACTGTACAAAATTAAGACATTTATGAGGACATTTTAACGTGTCGTGCTAAAAAAAACATGATCTAAGGCATTAGTTTGTGATGGTGTGTCTATTGAAATTTGGCAATTTGATGTAGCAGGTGTTTTGCTGTATTATATCTATGATATGTTAAGATAAAGCTTCGATTATTAGGTTAATCTGCTGTATTAATGCTGTTAGGCATGGTATTTAAATGTTGGTCACATTTGGAGTGCATGTTGACCTTGTCTAATGCAGGTTGTTCAGTGCTGAGATCTATCTAGAGCAGACCAGAGCGTAACCATGGATGAGGAGGACAGCCAGGATGAGCTGATCAACAGGAACGTCTCCCACAGAAAAGGAAAAAGACCTGCCATGTCCATCATCTCTGATGACGGTTTGTAATCTTGCATCAATAAATGGAGCAACACAGGAAGTGTTGTATGCCCTAAATGATCTCTATCCATCCTGGAAAGCCTGATACATGAAATAATAGTCAGAAAAAATCGTATTTTAAGAAACAACAGTTTAAAGGGGTCATATGATGCTTGTTTTAAAGATCATTATTTGGTGTAACAGAATATGTTGACATGCTTTAATGTTCAAAAAACACATTATTTTTCAAATACTGTACATTATTGTAGGTCCTCTATGCCCCGCCTCTCTCAAACGCTTAGTTTTCTACAAAGTCCCGCCTTCCGACAAGCGCAGTCTGCTCTGATTGGCCAGCTGACCCAGTGCATTGTGATTGGCCAAACACCGCAAGCACTCGTCGGAAATGTAACGCCCCTTACCATAATCGCGAGCTTCATCTTTCAAAATAAATGTAAAGACAGAGCCCGAAAGGGGAACAGAGTCGCGTGACAGACACAGTGATGAAGCTGGTATGTGTTTGCAGTACACAAGCCACGGTTAAGACAGCTGACTCCACTGTGATGTGTGTCTCGCTCTCTCTCTCTCTCTCTCTCTCGCTCGCTCGCTCGCGCACACACCTGTGTTCTGTTGTAAGTGATCTTAAAGATTCCTAAATGCATCTACTTCTGGAAGGCCAAAATAAAGTGCTTTTGCTTTCGCCTAGAAACACACAGCGTCTCCCTGACATGCTGCTTCAACACTAACTGCGGTTACTGAAACCACGGTTTCTTTCTTTGCATGCACATTTGTGCACATTATGCAAATATTTCCACACAGTGAGGTAGACATGTGGGGCGTGTTAGAACGAGCCGTTTTAGCCGTTTTTTATTTATCTTAACTTTGATAAATAATATCTTTGGTTTTGAGACTTTAGTCTTTGCAACTTCAGGGATCTTATCTATGCACAATCAGCTTGTATCACTCCAAAGAGAAAGGAAAACTTGAAATCGCATCATATGACCCCTTTAAGACAAATTTAAAAATAAATAAATAAAGTTTGCATATGTTTTTGTATCATATTTGATACATAAAGCTTTTATGGCTGATATAATATGATACAATGTCACTAATAATATCAGAGTTATTCCTACATTTATTTTATAAAAATCAGTAAAGATTTCACAGCAAAAAGCTAGATGTTTGCGCAGTTTTTACTTGCTAAACTTTAACTGTTTTTAAACATGTTTCTTTTTGATACAGGCTTTATGCTGATGAGAGGCCTTAGAAATCTGTGTATGAGATATGATACAGTCAGGATTGCATTTAATAAATACATATTTTTATTCTGTTTTCTATTGTATTTTTAATGACTTCTCTTCCTGGATGTCACTGAAATTCAGAGGACAACTCCGCAGATGAGGGGGAATCGGAGGAAGGAGAAACAGGCAGCGAGGAAGATGATGACAACCAAGAGGAAGTGCTTGATGAAGACGAGGAGGAAGAAGATGAGGATGAAAGTGAAGGTAAGATTTAACTTCAACATGACTTTTTATTGACATCTTTATTGTTGTCAATTTTAGTTGATTATATGAACATTTTTATATTTTAAAAGTTTTTTGACTTCTAAATAAACCATTTGAATTAGCTATTTAATGATTTAAACGTCTGGCAGAATAATAATATCTTAATATTAATTATCTTCTTAGGGCCTTTTATCACAGCTAAATGTTAAGCTCATGATAAAATCTAAATGGACAGTTCATGTGTTTTTATGCAATATTGCAATGTTTAAAATAAATGATCTATGCTCACATCATTATTTTTTAAGATGTTTTCAACTTTACATTTTATTATGGAAATAAATACTAAAATGCATATCTAACCACATGATACAATGTTGTATCAGTCTTATAAAAGTGTTTTCCAACAGATAACTGATCATGTGGCACATTAATTGTTTGGAGTGGGAGGAAAAACACTGTTTTGTGTGTGTGTGTGTGTGTGTATCTTCAGATGAGGACTCTGGTAAAGTGCTGGAAGGAGCTGTAGGGAGTGTTGCTGTGGATGCAGCGGGTCTGAGCTCAGACGAGGACTCGGAGAAATGCCCCATCTGCCTGAACTCATTCCACGAGCAGCCCGTGGCCACGCCGGAGTCCTGCGAACACTACTTCTGCCTGGACTGCATCCTGGAGTGGTCAAATGTAAGACTGATGGGCTGTAACCGATTACATCACTCATGCATAAAGTTCTTGTCCATATTTGGTCATTGATTCTATACAGATATTCAGTATTATTCATAATACGCAGCTACGGGTAGCTGATGCAATAGTGTTCATAAGTGCTATTTTAGTATCGAAACAATGATACTATTATAGTTTTTATATTTTCCATTTGGATTTTTATTGTAGTTAAATTTTTTTGTTTAGTTTTATTTCAGTATTAGTTCTTTTTAGTGCTGTCAAACGATTAATGGCAGTTAACCGCATCCAAAATAAAAGTTTTTGTTTACATAATATATATGTGTGTGTGTGTACTGTGTATATTTATTTATATATAAATACACACACATGCATGTATATATTTAAGAAAAATTTTATATTTGTATATTAAATGTATTTATATATAATATAAATTATATGAATATAAATATATACATGTAAATATTTGTAAAAAATCTACTGTATTGAGTGTCTTTTATTTATTTATATATATATATATATATATATATATATATATATATATATACACACACACACACACACAGAGTGAGTACGGATA
>NW_015506022.1:83441-86965 GCF_001515645.1 Sinocyclocheilus grahami
GTTTGATGATCTGAAACATTAAAGTGTGACAAACATGCAAAAAAATAAGAAATCAGGAAGGGGGCCAACACTTTTTCACACCACTGTGTATATATATATATATATATTATACACACAGTACACACACATATATTGTGTAAACAAAAACTTTTATTTTGGATGCGATTAATCACGATTAATCGTTTGACAGCACTAGTTATTTTAGTACATGAAGCTAAATGAAAATGAGAAATGTTTCCTTGGCAACTAGCTGAAATATAAACAAAGAAATAAAAGTGTTTTATTTCAGTTAAAGTTTATTTCAAGTTTTTTTTATTTTTTATTTTTATTATGGTTTTAGTTAAAGATCCCCTGAAGTGCCTTGAAACACGCAGCATTATTCTATGTGGTGACGTAATTTCAACTGAAACAGGAAGAGAAGGCGGGACATATCAAGCAGCCCCGCCCCCTTTTTAAAATAGCCAATAGCGTTTAGTTTATATCTGCTCGGGCCAGAGCCGTTGAGCTCGGTAAAGCCGCATTTGACAGCCACAGTCTAATAGATTACCCCCTAGATTCAATATGAAACTCTTAGTAAAACAAAATAGTGGTCATAATCATGCTGAGGTTGTGTACTTTTTATAAACTAAAGTTTTTAATATATGCCAACTCGCGCATATGATCCGCTCCGTGCGATCGCATCTCTGGACCGGAGCCAAAGTCCAGATCAGACTGTGTGCGCTGCTGCGGTTCGCGTGAAACAACATGAAACCAGACCTCATTTGCATCAATCGAAAGCATATTTAGACTATCTGAATCGTTTCCTATCGCCTACATTGTGCACTTCGAGCCATTCACCATACAGGAAATACTACACTGTGCAGGAAATACTACACTGTGAACAAGCGACCGATCTTAGCTGCAGCTTCAGCGTCTATTTTATAGTGTAGGGGGCGGGTGCTTCGGATTCTAGAGAGCATTTGATTGGACAGAAAGTTTGATGAGAAGCTGAAGTACGATGTGACGTCAAAAAAATCGTTGAGCCGTTTTGGCGGAAGGGACGAAGTGCAAGCTTTGAATGCTTATATCTTTTAAATGCGATTTTTGTCACTGTTTTGGAGCACACTGCCTTATAGATAACCTTACAACTAACATATTGATACTAACACCCAAAAAACTTTAATTTTGATTTCATGGAGACTTTAACTGTAGCACTGGTTCATAAACATTAATGTCATGTGTTTTTTTTTCTTCTTTTTTTTTTTCAGAATGCCAACTCTTGTCCTGTGGACCGGATAGTCTTCAATAACATTCTCCTGAGAAAGTGCTACGGTGGGAAAGTTCAGAAAACAGTGAGTCACATAAAGCATCCTTACATCAGCATTGTTGTTGCGCTTAAAAGGGTTTGTTCACACCAAGAATAATAGCTATAAAGATATCTATAACTATATAATAACTATTGGCTGTCAATGTTTTTCTAACAATATTGATCCTGTTTGTCGTTATTGTTATTATAGCTGTGGTGTGAACTATATACTCTTAAGAATTAGAATGAGCCTTTTAAAAGATAATTTTAAAAGACTGCATTGAAGAGTTGAACACGCATGAACAACACAATATCATAATTTATAAAAGAGTGGAAAAATGGAAAACATGCCTTAGTTGACAATAAATGTGTTGAAATGTATGAAATGACTATTTTAAATCTACTATAAAAAGTGTTGCAATTACGATAAAATATTTTTATCAATTATAATGAAACATCACAATTTTTTACATCACCTTTAATAAATTAATTTAAAAAAAGTTGTACACACCTGGTGCACATGACATCCTGTAATGTCACGCATTCAAGTCGGAAACAACACTGAAGTAGTCTTAAACAAAAGAAAATAAATATATTGTGAACAATAAACCCAAATAATTACATCTGAATGTGAATACATTTATATCTGAAAATCATTTCTGTCACTTCCTTATACATTGTATCAACAACTAAATATCTAAGTTGAGTAATTATTAGTAGACCTTCCACTACAGGGGGAAGTCGTGGCCTAATGGTTAGAGAGTCGGACTCATAACCCAAAGGTTGTGGGTTCGAGTCTCGTACCGGCAGGGATTGTAGGTGGGGGGAGTGAATGTACAGCGCTCTCTCCCACCTTCAATACCACGACTGAGGTGCCCTTGAGCAAGGCACCGAACCCCAACTGCTCCCCGGGCGCCGCAGCATAAATGGCTGCCCACTGCTCCGGGTGTGTGTTCACGGTTTGTGTGTGTTCACTGCTGTGTGTGTGCACTTTGGATGGGTAAATGCAGAGCACTAATTCCGAGTATGGGTCACCATACTTGGCCACATGTCACGTCACTTTCACTTTCACTTTCACTACAGACTTGCTCTCCGCTCGCTGATCTCTATAGAGTATATATAGATACTAGTTATATATATATATATATATATATATATATATAGTGGAAATACTGAGTAGTATAACTAGTATATATGTGTGTGTATATTTCTTGAAGAACACATTGAACACATTGAACGCACCTTAATATCAGCTTTGTGTTTGCTTAGATTGCAGTGAAGAAGCCTGTAAAACCTGTGGAGGAGCAGGTGGATGTGGACTTGGATCAGACCAGCTGTGAGGTTTGCGGGGGTCGAGACCGTGAAGATCGTCTCCTACTGTGTGATGGATGTGATGCTGGGTAAGAAGTGTATGACAAACTCTCAAATACGACAGAAACTCAAAATCATCGATGTCCAGTCCTGCAGAGTTCAGCTCCAGCACACCTGCCTGGAAGCTTCTAGTGAGTCTGCAAACATCAAGTAGCTCGTTCAGGTGTGTTTAATTGGGTCTGGACTGAGGAGCCAAACTCTGCTGGAAAGTTTGGGTACCTTATGGGGTAGGTGCAAATGCGCAAAGTTCATCAATGATTTCATAAAAATGAGACATGTAGCTCCTTTAAAATCAGACTGGACATGAAATATGAAAAAAAAAATAGCTGATGGGATCAGTTTAGACTATGAATAATAAATGCAGCTAACATATTAATTTTAATGCAAGTGCTTAAAGGTCCCATATTGTCCCAAATTTCCTGGCTTTTTTCACGATTACTGAGGTCTAGGGGCTATTTAACTACCATATAAGTTTCAAAACATTCAGTCCACAGTAAAATGCACACAGCCTGCTTAAAGTTCTAGCTATTTTTCACGAACCGTTGTGACTTCCGTAAAAAGTTGACGTCAGAACTACACAGTCACTGCCTTCAGTCACCACCCCGAGCACCGCCCCCCGTCCCACTCTGCTTTTGCCAAACCCCCAGACAACATCACGTCCATGCCATTGCTGAGCAACGACAACACGGAAACATGTCGAAAAGGTTAAGGTTTAACCACGAAACCAGATCGGCCGACCTGTAACGTTACACTCTCACTCAAAGGATGGACGATCTGACAGGATTGTTACTATGATGTGAATCACATCTAACGTGTTTAGTAAAGACAAACTCACCGTGTCTATCTAGTCATGATGAAGATGTATATA
>NW_015506022.1:90141-92916 GCF_001515645.1 Sinocyclocheilus grahami
TGACCTGTTCTCAGCAGAGCTCCTGAGAGAGGAGCTGTAAAAAAATATTGAGATGGTTTTTGGTACTTATACCGCAAATATATATTCTTAAGGACATCAAAACCTGAAATAAAACTCCAGAAAGGTGTACAATATGGGACCTTTAAGGCTCAAATTCCCAAAATAAAATGTCTTTTGGAGGTTTGCATTGATCATTTCTTTTGTATTTTTAATCCACTTCATAACTTTCCTGGAGTCTGTATAGTTTAAATGAAGCTGGTTGAGTGTTTTTATTAGCTAGCTTGATGTTAACTTGATGTTGACGTTAGCATCAGGTTAATAACATTGACTTAGATCTGTTAGTACAGGAGCGGTGTTGCCAAAAATGGTCATAATGGTCGAAATGCAACACTGTTGAACCATATTTAGTGTGTATTTGTGCTTAGAAAGGTTTCCTATTGAGTAAAAAGTTGCTTCAATTGGTTTTTGTTAGCTAATAAAGCCAAACCTCCATTGGGCCTTGTTCAAATCCCATGACATAAGTGTAGGAGTTTTAAATCTATTATACATATACAAATGGAGTCCGTCTTCCCCAGTAATCTACACAAAATGATTAAATAATCACTCTATCCAGTGATCGCAAGTGACTATAATTGGTCCATCTAGACCAGTGCTGGGAATAACAGGTGTGAACTGCTTATTTGTGGTACTTCAGCGACAATTTGGACACTGGCTAACTTTAATAGTCATTGAATTTAAAGATATAGGCCTAGTATCGATTAGAGAATTATAATTTAGAATAGAGATGAATTTTCACAATTGTTGATCATTAAAATCTGTTTTCTAAATGTCACCAATAAGATCAAGAAGTGTGTTTTATTTTCTTTTTTTGGATGTTGAAATTCTTAATGAAAATGTCATAACTCAATCTTCTGGTGATTGTATGCTGGACCTCTGCAATCATTTTGTGCGCTAAAGCATTATATATGCATTATATACAGGGGTGCACATACGTTTTTCAGCCTGGTTCTCATGAGAGCACCTGGAGATTTGGTTTGGTCCTTACACTGCACATAGTGTGACCCAATAAATATAACTATAAAAAATGAATTAACAGTGATTATAATATTATTGCATTTTTTTTTTTCTTTTTTTTTTTTTTTTAATAAAATAAATAAAGTGTCATGATACTATTATATTTTAAAATAAAAGGTCATATTAAATAAAAATACAATAATTTTATTGTAAACTTAAAAATAAAATGCTAATATTTAATTTATGAATTTATCATTTTCAAACTTCCGGGCTGCCGGCAAGTAAGTATATGCGCTGCCGATTGAAGAGCGTCAGTGAATGAAATGTCACAGTTTTGCATTGTGCCATGAAAATGCATTTTTTTTTTTCTTTTTTTTTTTTTTTAATAAAATAAATAAAGTGTCATGATACTATTATATTTTAAAATAAAAGGTCATATTAAATAAAAATACAATAATTTTATTGTAAACTTAAAAATAAAATGCTAATATTTAATTTATGAATTTATCATTTTCAAACTTCCGGGCTGCCGGCAAGTAAGTATATGCGCTGCCGATTGAAGAATGAAATGTCACAGTTTTGCATTGTGCCATGAAAATGCATTTTTTAAATTTTGGTCATTAAAAAAACTTTGTGCACCGCTGATTATATATCATTTTGTGTTTTTTGTAATGGCAGGTACCACATGGAATGCCTCACACCACCGCTGGACGCTGTACCTGTAGAGGAATGGTTCTGCCCAGAGTGCATCGCCAACAACCGCACATCAGGTCATCTTTAATTTCTCAAACCATTCATTACATTAACAACTTATGTATTAGGGCTGTCAAATAAAAATTTGAATTTCGAATGTGTCGAATTCAAATAAAAAATCCACATTCGATTGCAAAAACGCTGCATTCGAATTTTAGGTGTGCGTCAGGCAGCTTTATCAGTGACACACGAGATGCGATGACGATGTAGGTGTCATTGCATTTGAATGTTTTTGTTGGCCTATCCAGTCAACAGAACAGCAATGCATTTTATGGACGACCGTTTCATGAACCTAGGAGAGGAGGTAATTCTGACTTTGCTATGACAATCTGGCGCGTCTGAATCAGCTACTGTTTTGTTATTAGTTTAAGTATTTTCTATTGACTGTTCAAATGTGGAGTTTTGCGCATCGTGTGTGTGTGATCACAGATGGCGCTGACGCTGATGGCTGCCTCCGTGGTGTGCTCCGCAGTTGTTTTTATGTTTTTGTTAGTTTGTCCTGTCTTTAGTTATATCCCTGCAATCAGTTTCACCAGAGACGAATTGCTGGACATTCGGAAGTACACACCACCCGATATTTCACCGGTTTTCGACTATTCGGATGTTTTGCTGGAAATTGTTGTCGGGGGAACTGCGGCGCTGATCAAGCGCTTCAGGACGTGCAGACGGGGGAAGCAAGCCGGCGCGCTCGTGAAGCTCAGACAGTGCGGATTCAGGACGCCGTTGCCGAGCATCCATCTGGCGAACCTCCGCTCTCTACCCAACAAAACAGACAAACTCCTTCTGCTCTCCCGGACAAATAAGGATTTTTCTAACTCTGCTGCTCTGTGTTTCACGGAAACCTGGCTGAAAGACGCCATTCCGGACAGCGCGTTGAGTCTGCCGGGCTTTCAGCTGTTTAGAGCTGATCGCGACGCAAAATCAACGGGGAAATCGCGCGGCGGTGGGACATGCTTTTACATCAATGAGAGGTGGTGTACAGATGTAACTGTGTTAAAGAAGATGTGC
>NW_015506022.1:92977-97491 GCF_001515645.1 Sinocyclocheilus grahami
GAAAACAAAGCGTTTGAGAGAGGCGGGGCATAGAGGACCTACAATAATGTACAGTATTTGAAAAATAATGTGTTTTTTGAACATTAAAGCATGTCAACATATTCTGTTACACCAAATACACAAAATAATGATCTTTAAAAAAGCATCATATGACCCCTTTAAAGGTCCCCTGAAATGCTTAGAAACACACATCGTTACTCTGTGTTGACGTCATTTTAACTGAAACAGGAAGACAGGGCGGGACATATCAAGCAGCCCCACCCCTTTTTAAAATGGCCAATAGCGTTCGTTTATATCACAGCTTGGGCTTGAGCCGTTGAGCTCCATAAAGCCACATTTGACAGGGTATGCCAGCCACAATCTCATCCATGTTGCTATAAAATATAGCATTCTGTGTAGAATTCAAATAGCTCCGATACATTGTGTGGTCTGCACTGACTCGCGCATGTGATCCGCTCCGTGCTATCGTGTCTCTGGACCGGAGCAGAGTGTGTGTGCGGTGCGGTGGTTAGCGTGACACAGCGCAAAACCAGACGACTTTTTTTCCTCAATGGAAAGCATATTTACACTTTGAATTGTTCCCTGTCCCCTATATAGTGCACTACGTTCCATTCACTGTATAGAAAATACTAATTCTGTGGACAAGTGACCGATTTCAGCCGTGGCTTCAGCGTCTGTTTTATAGTGTAGGGGGCGGGCACTTCGGATTCTAGAGAGCATTTGATTGGACAAAGTTTGATGAGAAGCTGAAGTACGATGTGACGTCAAAAAAATCGTTGAGCCGTTTTGGCGGAAGGGACGAACTGCAAGCTTTGAATGCTTATATCTTCTAAATGTGAATTTTGTCCCTGTTTTGGAGCACAATGCCTTATAGATAACCTTAAGACTAACATATTGATACTAACACTTTAATTTTGATTTCATGGGGACTTTAATTATATTGGGTTTATAAACATTATTTTAAACATGCACTTTTTTTTAAAATGTGCATTAGTAATATTATGCATCCTCTTGTGGCCTTTTGACCAAAGCCAAAAGCTTTTTGCCCCTAACTGAAATTATGCCTTTTAAATTAGAATATAATTCTAATATTAATAATATTTAAGTACAAAATTTGAATTTAGTTTTTCAGCCATTTTGACAGCCCTGTTATGTATTGTTCTAATAACCATGTTTTCCTGCTAATCTTCTTTTAGGTCCTGAACAAATCAGTGAGGACGAGAGCAGCTCTCTCCCCACCACCAGCCGTCCCCGGTCCAGACCCACTCGCGCTATCGCACGCACCCAGCACAGCGAACGTGTTCGGGCCAATGTCAACAGACGGCGCATCACACAGGCACGCACTGAAGCGCAGGTTTGCATGATGCTTTCGCTTTGCTGTCTAATCACAAGTGTGTAACAGTGTCTTTACTGATGTGCTGCTGAGCTGAGATTGGTGTGTCATTGAGATGATGAATCCGGTCTAACCGATGTTTGTTTTGTTCAAATACAAGTAAATGGGATAACTAAATGCTAGAACAAGTATGAACATAAATATTGTAACTGTTAAGGTCTTTGCAAAAAAAAAACTGCCTCCAAAAATGTTGTCCGTCATAAAAAAAAAAAGTGAAATCAATTTCAATTTCCTGCGTTTTCGCATCCGCAGCAAGCATTTTGATAGGAAAGGATGACGAATACGAAAAAAAGAAAAGAAAAAAATTCGGACTCAGTGTGCAAGGACTAGGAGTTGCACCGACTAATCGACTTCAAAGCTCTGCCATGACGCTTTAAACTTGACGTTGACTAGTCGCTGGTCCTATAGAGGGCGCAACAGGATAAGAAATCTTTGAAGGACTTCTACATTTACGCTCCGTTTCCAAACAGTTAAAATGACAAATAAATGCATACTCTGAAAGCGCTCCACAAGACGTGTGATTATATTACTGGATGCTCGAAATTGAATGGGAGAATGCACGTTTTAAACAGCTTATTGTACAGGTAAGTTCATCGCCGTTCTAATCTAATGCACTGCTGCACTGTAACGCGCACACAGCTACAGACAGTAGCGCGTACATCAGGTGCACAGAATCATTCAGCGCGGAAATGTATTGTCAACACTGTTCTGTGATTTCTCAATAAAATAGCTTAGAAACTGAAAAGTTCAAGCATATATTGCTTAATAACTAAATCCCACAGCTTCAGTAGCCTACTAGTAGAGAGACGCTGCCAGGTAGAATTAATTCATACAATCAATCGCCTCTCACTTACTTACTGTGCTACTTTATCTGTATCAGATTTAAATAAATAATGACCCAAAGACAAAAGAACTGATAAAAATGAGCTGTTATAGGAGCAACAGCCATGTGGGCAGCGCTGTGTAGGGTTTTTATAGCTCTAAAAATGGAAATATTTATGACTAACTATAACTGGTTATGATCAATAATAAATATTTAGATTATATCTTCGAATTAACTGTAGCAGAATCAATATTACAATTATTTGATCTGTCCGTCCACCGAGCAGACAATATAATAATTTATTAATTCAAGGAACTATTATTTTCCGACTCGCGCATGTGATCCGCTCCGTGCTATCGTGTCTCTGGACCGGAGCAGAGTGTGTGTGCGGTGCGGTGGTTAGCGTGACACAGCGCAAAACCAGACGACTTTTTTTCCTCAATGGAAAGCATATTTACACTTTGAATTGTTCCCTGTCCCCTATATAGTGCACTACGTTCCATTCACTGTATAGAAAATACTAATTCTGTGGACAAGTGACCGATTTCAGCCGTGGCTTCAGCGTCTGTTTTATAGTGTAGGGGGCGGGCACTTCGGATTCTAGAGAGCATTTGATTGGACAAAGTTTGATGAGAAGCTGAAGTACGATGTGACGTCAAAAAAATCGTTGAGCCGTTTTGGCGGAAGGGACGAACTGCAAGCTTTGAATGCTTATATCTTCTAAATGTGAATTTTGTCCCTGTTTTGGAGCACAATGCCTTATAGATAACCTTAAGACTAACATATTGATACTAACACTTTAATTTTGATTTCATGGGGACTTTAATTATATTGGGTTTATAAACATTATTTTAAACATGCACTTTTTTTTAAAAATGTGCATTAGTAATATTATGCATCCTCTTGTGGCCTTTTGACCAAAGCCAAAAGCTTTTTGCCCCTAACTGAAATTATGCCTTTTAAATTAGAATATAATTCTAATATTAATAATATTTAAGTACAAAATTTGAATTTAGTTTTTCAGCCATTTTGACAGCCCTGTTGGAACCATCTGGCAATTTAAACCCCCATTAAAAAGTAAAATCTCTGACCAGAACTGTAATTTATATGCAAATGTCAAAAGGCTAAAAGGGTCTCTTAAGCCATAAAAACCCAAAGATCATGCATGATTCTACGCAGACGCTACAGCTGTGTCATATGCCATAGCTGTGCACAAGGTATTTATCACAGCTCCAGACTTATTTGTTCATTAATGACGTCATCAGCGACTAGTTGACTTCGACTCGACTTTCATCACATAAAAGTCGGCTTCAAAAAATCAGTAGTCATTCAACCCCTAGCAAGGACCTTTACTTTTGCTCACACTTAGGCTTAGTGAGTGAACTTTGGGAATGTTTTGTGCAGTACTGCTTTAGATATGAGCTAATGTGTGTTTGATTTTGTGTGGTATTGTGTTTTAGCTCGCTCCCAGATATATGATGCAGTCCACGTGGTTGGATGAGACCATCAATGCTGTAGTGGCCGGACTCAACACGGCCGTTTATGTGCGAGACTTGACCCCTCGCTCCAAATCCCGCCGGAGGAGAAAGACTGGTGAGACAGATTTGTTCCTACTGATCTCATCACACATGGTCTGAATGTATGAAATCTGAAAAAAGGGGGTTTTAAATGTTTTTTAATTGGATCAAAATATATTGTGTAATATTGCTACGATTTTCTGTTTTAATATATTGTAAAATGTAATTTATTCCTGTTATCAAAGCTGAATTTTCAGCATCATTACTCCAGTCTTCAGTGTCACATGATCTTCAGAAATCATTCTAATATGCTGATTTGCTGCTCAAGAAACATTTCTGATTATCAGTGTTGAAAACAGTTGTGCTGCTTCCCTGATATTCTTTGATGAATAGAAAGTTCAAAAGAAACCGCATTTATTTGAAATACAATTTTTTTTTTTTGTAACATTACAAATGTTTTTACCGTCGCTTATGATCAGTTTAAAGGGGTCATATGATGTGATTTTAAATTTTTCCTTTCTCTTTGGAGTGTTACAAGCTCTTGGTGCATAAAGAAGATCTGTAAAGTTGCAAAGACTAAAGTCTCTTTATAAAAGTTCAGAGTCAACCACACCTACCTAAAACGGCTCATTCTAACACCCCCCACATATCTACATCACTATGTGGGAAGATTTGCATAATGCCTCCCAAATGTTCACACAAAGAAAGAAGGCGTGACTTTTATTCTCACTGTAGCATTGTTGCCGCTGCAGCCATGTCGTGAAGACGCTGTGTGTTTCGT
>NW_015506022.1:97501-99033 GCF_001515645.1 Sinocyclocheilus grahami
AAGTACAAAATTTGAATTTAGTTTTTCAGCCATTTTGACAGCCCTGTTATGTATTGTTCTAATAACCATGTTTTCCTGCTAATCTTCTTTTAGGTCCTGAACAAATCAGTGAGGACGAGAGCAGCTCTCTCCCCACCACCAGCCGTCCCCGGTCCAGACCCACTCGCGCTATCGCACGCACCCAGCACAGCGAACGTGTTCGGGCCAATGTCAACAGACGGCGCATCACACAGGCACGCACTGAAGCGCAGGTTTGCATGATGCTTTCGCTTTGCTGTCTAATCACAAGTGTGTAACAGTGTCTTTACTGATGTGCTGCTGAGCTGAGATTGGTGTGTCATTGAGATGATGAATCCGGTCTAACCGATGTTTGTTTTGTTCAAATACAAGTAAATGGGATAACTAAATGCTAGAACAAGTATGAACATAAATATTGTAACTGTTAAGGTCTTTGCAAAAAAAAAACTGCCTCCAAAAATGTTGTCCGTCATAAAAAAAAAAAGTGAAATCAATTTCAATTTCCTGCGTTTTCGCATCCGCAGCAAGCATTTTGATAGGAAAGGATGACGAATACGAAAAAAAGAAAAGAAAAAAATTCGGACTCAGTGTGCAAGGACTAGGAGTTGCACCGACTAATCGACTTCAAAGCTCTGCCATGACGCTTTAAACTTGACGTTGACTAGTCGCTGGTCCTATAGAGGGCGCAACAGGATAAGAAATCTTTGAAGGACTTCTACATTTACGCTCCGTTTCCAAACAGTTAAAATGACAAATAAATGCATACTCTGAAAGCGCTCCACAAGACGTGTGATTATATTACTGGATGCTCGAAATTGAATGGGAGAATGCACGTTTTAAACAGCTTATTGTACAGGTAAGTTCATCGCCGTTCTAATCTAATGCACTGCTGCACTGTAACGCGCACACAGCTACAGACAGTAGCGCGTACATCAGGTGCACAGAATCATTCAGCGCGGAAATGTATTGTCAACACTGTTCTGTGATTTCTCAATAAAATAGCTTAGAAACTGAAAAGTTCAAGCATATATTGCTTAATAACTAAATCCCACAGCTTCAGTAGCCTACTAGTAGAGAGACGCTGCCAGGTAGAATTCATTCATACAATCAATCGCCTCTCACTTACTTACTGTGCTACTTTATCTGTATCAGATTTAAATAAATAATGACCCAAAGACAAAAGAACTGATAAAAATGAGCTGTTATAGGAGCAACAGCCATGTGGGCAGCGCTGTGTAGGGTTTTTATAGCTCTAAAAATGGAAATATTTATGACTAACTATAACTGGTTATGATCAATAATAAATATTTAGATTATATCTTCGAATTAACTGTAGCAGAATCAATATTACAATTATTTGATCTGTCCGTCCACCGAGCAGACAATATAATAATTTATTAATTCAAGGAACTATTATTTTCCTGGCCACGGAAGAATAAACTGTCCTTCTTTGTGTAGTGCTAACAGTAATTTAGCAAAATGTAGCAAGGGTTCACACATTCATTGACTTCGAA
>NW_015506022.1:99416-104158 GCF_001515645.1 Sinocyclocheilus grahami
TTCGAGGAATGAAAAGCAGATAATATTGATACCAAGAAACAAACATTTGGAATAGATTAAACCAAAGATACATACATACACCTGAATATCAGTGTTTTATGGCTTTAACTAATACAAATAACGAGTGGTAACTCAGCTAATCTAATAGGGAAACGTACAAACAACACATGCAATATACCAGATATATTTGTAGAGTATAATAGAGTAACGGTCTTTATGGGTGTGTGTGTTTGTGTTTGTGTGTGTGTTAGTTTACTTGGCTAGCCAGGCCCATCGGGGTCATTTACAGCTCTTTGGGACCGTGTTTGAAGTCAGATGGGGGAGATGATAGTGGGGGAGGACTGTTTAGAATCTCCTTGATGGCGAGGAACCATCTGGCAATTTAAACCCCCATTAAAAAGTAAAATCTCTGACCAGAACTGTAATTTATATGCAAATGTCAAAAGGCTAAAAGGGTCTCTTAAGCCATAAAAACCCAAAGATCATGCATGATTCTACGCAGACGCTACAGCTGTGTCATATGCCATAGCTGTGCACAAGGTATTTATCACAGCTCCAGACTTATTTGTTCATTAATGACGTCATCAGCGACTAGTTGACTTCGACTCGACTTTCATCACATAAAAGTCAGCTTCAAAAAATCAGTAGTCATTCAACCCCTAGCAAGGACCTTTACTTTTGCTCACACTTAGGCTTAGTGAATGAACTTTGGGAATGTTTTGTGCAGTACTGCTTTAGATATGAGCTAATGTGTGTTTGATTTTGTGTGGTATTGTGTTTTAGCTCGCTCCCAGATATATGATGCAGTCCACGTGGTTGGATGAGACCATCAATGCTGTAGTGGCCGGACTCAACACGGCCGTTTATGTGCGAGACTTGACCCCTCGCTCCAAATCCCGCCGGAGGAGAAAGACAGGTGAGACAGATTTGTTCTGGCTGATCTAATCACACATGGTCTAAACTTCTGAAATCTGATTTTTTTTTAATGGTTTTTAATTGGATTAAAATTGCTGTAAGAACAGTAATATTACTACAATTTCAAAGAACTTTTCTATTTTGATATATTGTAAAATGTAATTGATTGATGTGGATCAAAGCTGCATCATTACTCCAGTCTTCAGTGTCACACGTTCCTTCAGAAATCATTCTAATATGCTGATTTGCTGCTCAAGAAACATTTCTGATTATTATCAATGTTGAAAACAGTTGTGCTGCTACATAAATTTGTGGAAACTGTGATCGCCCGCCCGCCCGACCGATATTCTTTGATGAATAGAAAGTTAAAAAAAAGCTTTTATTTGAAGTATAAATCTTTTGTAAATGTCTATACTGTCACTTTTGATCAATTCAATGTGTCCTTGCTGAAAAAAAATATAAATTAACATTACTGCCTACTAACTGTTTTACCTGACCTTTTGTGATTGAGGTGGATCATAATAACCAGGTGTAATCAGGCGTTTTAGATTTCAGGTTTCTGTCTGATCTGAATGGGATTATATTACTTGTTTGTGCAGTTAAAAGAAGGAAAACCAAAAGCAAATCTTCAGCAACCTTAGGGGGAAAAACAAACATGGGAGTGAAGAGATGGAAACACAAAGTGAGGAAGTCAAAATCGAGAAGAAAACTGGTGAGCTCTCTGCTAATGTATAACCTATACTTTTTAACTTTTTTGTTCTTTATTGATGTTTCTGAAGCCTGTAATTTTTAACACCAATGTTGAAAGCTCTAATATAAATGTTTTGCTGATTGAAAGTATTGCTTTACCATCTCCATGCAAGAGGGCATGAACGTTTGTAGTAGTTATGTCTCCGTCATAAAAGTGTGTTTTCTATCTTTTTGCCCTTTCAGGTCGTAAAGAACCGGCCGGGACACCGCATCAACAGTATGGTAAGGGGCGTAACATTTCCGTCACACGCTTGAGGTATTCGGCCAATCACAACGCACTGGATAGCTGGCCAATCACAGCACACCTCGCTTTTCAGAACGATGAGCTTTGTAAAAATCATTGCGTTTCAAAAAGGTGGGGCTTAAAAGAGAAACAATAATGTACAGTATGTGGAAAATGTGTTTTTTTAACCTTAAACTGCATAAACACTTTTCATTACACCAAATACACAAAATAATGTTCTTTTTTTAGCAACATCATGTGACTCCTTTAATGTGTCCTTGCTGATTAAAAGTATAAACTAATGTTGCTGCCTACTAACCGTTTCGCCTGATTGGGTAACCTGAGATGGATCATAATACCAGGTGTGATCCGTTTTAGATTTCATTAACCTGGCTGTTAAGTTTGGTGTGATTCTGTCTGTTGTTTCTGTCTGATCTGAATGGGATTCTCTTACTTGTTCATGCAGTTAAAAGAAGGAAAACCAAAAGCAAATCCTCAGCAACGTCAGGGGGTAAAACAAAAATGGGAGTCAAGAGACGGAAACGCAAAGTGAGGAGGTCAAAATCGAGAAGAAAACTGGTGAGCTCTCAGCAGATGTATAACCACTACAATTTGAATTGATGTTTTATTGATGTTTCTGTAGCCTGTGGTTTTCTACCACAGTGCTGAAAGCTCTTATATAAATGTTTTGCTGATTAAAAGTATTGCTTTACCTTCTGCGTGCAAGAGGACATGAAGGTTTGTAGTTATATGTGTGTGTCATAAAAGTGTTTTTTCTATCTTTTTGCCCTTTCAGGTCCTAAAGAAGGGAACCAATTCCCGAGGTCGTATTGCACGGAGTTTAGGCATTAAGAAGCCCAAGTCTGGCTCCATGATTCCTTCAGTTTATCGGCCTTCAGAGTACAGTTTAGGAAGTATGCGTGCAGAAATCGGAGCAGCCTCCCTCTCAGTGTATGGAGATCCCTTTGACCTGGACCCCTTTGATGATAGGTGATGTTTAATTTAGTGTACTATGATGGTCTTCTCATTAACCATTTATATTTACAAGCTATTTTTAAGAAGTGAGTGGTTAACTTAGTTTTTGGATTTATCTTTTTAGGGAGGATGAGATTCAAGTTCCGACGCCATCCTCTGTTCTGGATGCTAAACGCCGTGGCCTCTCCCGTTCTGCCTTGCGATCCCATCAGCCTGTGGCCAGACCCATATCTGCCGGACTCTCCAGGTAGCTACTGGGGGGGGGGGGGGGGGGGTTCTGTCCTGGAATAGAAAGTGACATAGAACCCTGTTGAACATGTGCCTCATGTTCTGTTTGCTCATTTCAGAAGAGCCGAGTGCTTTACCAAGAGCATCTAAAGGCAGAGATTAAAGTGACCCTCAAGACTGTCAATAACTGGATTGACATTTATTGCCTCCCTGTGAGGCATAAAAGTCAGTGATATCAAGAACTCTGTGCTTTTTGTAAACACAAATTTATAGAGGATTGCTTGCACTTCTGGTTGACCTTAACTGCTCTATATATCTGTATCTTGGGCAAGCATGTCTAGAGAACTATAGTTAACTGAAGCATGCCCGGACAAGTCAGGGTTGTATTTGGTTACAGATCAGAGCAGTGAGTTTAGTTTAGTGAAGTATTTAGCAAGAATATTTGTTCTAAACTTGTAACACCCTATTGAGTGCAAACCGATGCACTAAAACTAATTGTATCACCTTAGACACTGCATAGCAATGCATTAAAACCACTCAGAGCAACAAAACGACTCCTATTTCAGTAAAAATCTAGCTTGGTCTGTCTTAAAGTCTGTAGTCTTTAGAGATGTCTTGAACTTGAAATGAATAGTGTGTTTTGTTCATTCACAACACTTTGTTTGTTAGACATTTTTCAATTCCAGGAATTTGTGTGTGAGAGTCCAAGAGTGTGGTGTTCTTCACTGAAGTACTTTTTTGAAGAACTGTATCTTATTGTAGAGGCTGTGAGAATCTGTCTTGAGAGCTCTCGGCGGTTCCAGCTTTCCATTCAAGAAGATCACCAGAGCTTCTTGTTTTGGGAGCAGTACTGTGCGTGTGGTCGGAACAGAGTGGATTAGAATGCGGAGACGCATGATTAACCTACAATGAATCCCGCTGGCTCGCGCGCCCCCGGGGTGGGTGGTGGGGGGGGGGGGGGGTCGCTCTTTATGGTCTCGATGGAGGAAATTGATCATTTCTACTTAATGGTGATGACAATCATAATGAAAGTAAGTTTGAGTTTTGGATAGGTGATCCTAGTCGTGTGCTGGTTTCCAGGCGAGGTGTGAGTGTCCCACAGGTGGCAGATGTTGCAGAGGAAGCCCCTGTATCAGATCTGCTGGGAAGCATCCTCAGTGGTCAAAGCATGCTCCTCATGGACAGTTCAGATGTGGTCATCAACAGAGACGGTTCTCTCAAAGCAACCAAACCCGGTAAGTCATGCTTTGGAGGTTTTTATATCTCCAACTCTTTGCTACTGGTAAGCAGGAGAGTTTTTTTTCTCCTCAGTTTGGGTTGTATGATATACTATATGAATATGGCTCCGATCAGACAGGATGCGCTTTTTAGGTCTGAAAACGCGAGGCGCACCGCACTGCCTTTTTTTTTTTGGTGACTTAAAAAAAAAAAAAAAAAAAACAAGAGCACAGTGCACTGCAGTTTTTATGTTGCTAGGCAACCACCAAATCAGTTGTCCTGTCAGTCCAATCAAATGATTATGGCGCAAGCGCTCTAAAATCTTTGGTTTTTGCTAAGTATAAACCTTAAAAAATACAGTTCCGGGCATTGCCAGCGGCAGGGTACCTCAGTCGGGGGGGGGGGGTTAAAAATGCAATCTTAATCGGGGGGG